>NC_053027.1:236024504-236324504 GCF_003073215.2 Triticum urartu | reverse complement strand
CACATGATTCTCAAGAAACAACAAGGCTAAATGAAGATAGCCAACATAGCTTTCTAGTTGATGACCACAATTTCCCCACACCACCATCGCAGGTGCTTGTTCTTACTTGGCAGTGTGATATGTGGTTGCATGTTGCATATGGTGTCTACCTTGTAATGCTTCTAATTAGGGTAATTGCATCTGCTTAGTTAACATAGTATACCTGTGAATATGACATGCATTCTTGTTTTTGGTACATATTATGTCTTTCTATTAACCATGTTCTTAATCAAACTACTTTTCTTCTGTATCCCTCATCAATCACTTCTGACGAGACACCTTCAAGTTGATAGTGTAATATTGGTTGCATCTTGCATATCATTTCAAACATGTATTGCCTCTAATTTGTTGAAGTGCCACTTATAATGAAACACATCTAACTTGGTAGAGTGATTTTGGTTGGATCTTTCACATGGTGTATAGATTGCATTGCTTCCAATTTGTCGAAATGCCTTCTGCTTAGCGTTTTTCATACATGTTCCATCCTCCTACAATGTGGTTGCCATACATAAAAGTTGTGTTCGTCAGTATCATGCATCAACGAATTTGGAAGTGCGAATTTCATTCCTTTTTCTTGTGTGTTTACTTGACAAGGCAAAATCTAACATGACTAAGGCACGGAATGATGGTGGTCCTCTCGAGTAACCGAAACAGATGATATCTGCAGATTCTCCTGCTACTCCTACTGGAGCGCAAGTTCCGAATCTCATCTCCCGTACTCCACAACCCCAGGTGCTTGCTGTTACATGGCAGTGTGATATCTGGTTGCATGTTGCATATGGTGCCTAGCTTGTATTGCTCCTAATTTGTTAAATTGCATCTCCTTAGCTTACACATTATACATGTGAATATGACATGCCTTCCTGTTTTTACATACTACATCTTCCTATCACACCATGTTCTTACATCAAACTACTGTTCTTCTGTATCCTGCATCTATCGCTTATGATGAGACAGTCACGCCTGTGGGTTAGTATGAGACGCGCTACTCTTATAAAGAGTGGAGTTTCATCCTCTCCACATGATTCTCAAGAAATAGCAAGCCTAAATGAAGATATTTAACGTAGCTCTGTACTGGAAGACTGCACTTCCCCTACACCACCATCGCAGGTGCTTGCTCTAACTTTGCAGTGTGATATGTGGTTGCATGTTGCATACAGTGTATAGCTTGTAATGCTTCTAATTAGGGTAAATTGCATCTTCTTAGTTTATGAATAATACCTGTGAATATGACATGCCTTCCTATTTTTGGTACACACTACATCTATGTGTTAACCATGTTCTTACATGAAACTACCTCTCTTCTGTATCCTGCATCAATCACTTACGATGAGACACCTTTATTCGTTGCATATTGCATATTATTTATAGCTTGTTGCTATGTATTGCTTCTAATTTGGTCACATACATTTGTTAGGCCACCCTTCTAATTTGGCAGAGTGATATTGGTTTCATCTTTCATATGGTTTCTAGCTTGCATTGCTTCTAACTTGTTCAAACAACTTGTGCTTAGTTTACACTTTATACATCATACATGTCAATATGTCATGCCGTCCTGTTTTTCATACATATTCCATCCTCCTATCATGCGGTTGTATTACATGAAAGTAATGTTCGTCAGTATCATGCATCAATGAGTTCAGAAGAGCAAATTTTATTCCTTTTTCTTGTGGTTTTGACTTGACATGGCAAAAATCAAAAAAGAGGAAGGAAAAGAGTAAGGAAGGCGATTATGGTGGTCCTCTGCAGCAACGTAAACGGAGCATCTGTACAGATTCTGCTTGTACTGCTAGTGCATTACATGTTCCAAGTCTCCGCTCCCCTACTCCACCATCCCAGGTGCTTGCTCTAACTTGGTAGTGTGATATCTGGTTGCGTGTTTCATATGGTGTCTAGCTTGTATTGCTCCTAATTAGTGTAAAGTGCATCTGCTTAGCTTACACATGATATGTGTGAATATGACACGCTTTCCTGTTTTTTGTACATACTATATATGTCTATCACACCATGTTTTTTGTACATACTACTCTTCTTGTGTATCCTGCTTCAGTCACATATAATGGGACACCTTTAAGTTGGCAGTGTGATATTGGTTTGCGTCTTGAATATGATTTATAGCATGTAGTGCTTCTAGTTTGATCAACGCCACCTATGACAAGACAATTTTAACTTGGCAGAGTGATATTGATTGCACCTTCCATATGGTGTCTAGCTTGTAGTGCTTCTAATTTGTTGAAGTGCCTTCTGCTTAGTTACCACATGATAGGTGTGAATATGTCAAGCCGTCCAGTTTTTCGTACATATTCCATCCTCGTATCATGACTTTGCCTTTCATCAGAGTAGTGTTCATCAGTATCATGCATGAATGAGTTCTGAAGAGCGAATTTTATTCCTTTTTGTTGTCAGTTTGACCTCACAATGCAAAATCAATAAAGTGAAAGGAAATTGGTAAGGCATTGGATGATGGTGGTCCTTCCGAGCAACTGAAACGGAGGGTCTTTATAGATTCTACTCCTCCATCACCCCAACAAGATTCGCAAGACAACGCAAGGCTAGACAGTCAATGTAGCTATGTAGATGATGAGCACATCTCCCCTACTACACCATCACAGGTGCTTGCTCTAACTTCGCACTATTATATGTGGTTGCATGTTGCGTATGATTTCTAGCTTGTATTGCTTCTAACTTTGTAGAATTGCATCTGCTGACTTTACACATAATGCATGTAAACATGACACTTGTTCCTATTTCTAGAACATTCGTGTAGATGATGAGCACATCTCCCCTACTCCACCATCATAGGTGCTTGCTCTAACTTGGAACTCTTATATGTGGTTGCGTGTTCCATATGATGTCTAGTTTGTATTGCTTCTGATTTTGTTGAATTGCATCACGCCGTCCTATTTTTCTTGCATATTCCATCCTCATACGGCTGTCTTACATCAAAGTATTGCTTGTCTGTATCATGCATCAATGAGTTCTGAGAGCGATTTTATTCTTTTGTGTTGTGGGTACGCCTTGACATGGCAAAGTCAAAAAAGAGCAAGGAAAAGAATATAGTAGGGGATGGTGATACTCGTCGGGTAAAACGGAAAAGGATCTGCCCTCGAGATTCTGCTGGTACATATAGTGCAGTAAAAGGTCCAAGTCCACCAGCTAAATCTACAAACACAGTATCACCCGCTCCACCAGCTGCAGCATCCGCTTCAACTATACCAGCATCTCAACGAGTTACTCATGCTCCGGAACTGACCAATTCCCAAGCTAGATCCGAAAGATGATGCAACTAAATAAGCATGCACTCATGTTTCTCAGTCTGCTCTACGACAGTATCGGTACCACCTTAAAAAATCTCACTTTGAAGGCAAGGCTAACAATGAAATCGCCCAAACATCTTGTAACACCCACAATGTGGCTATATCTCCCACGTGTCGAGGCACGACTTAGATGCATAACCGCATGGTGGTTTAGTCGCAAGTGGGGTAATCTTCACACAATCCCATGTACTAAATAAGAAAGGGATAAAGAGTTGGCTTACAATCGCCACTTCAAACAATACAAAAATAAATCATACAACATCCAAAGTACAAACAAAGGTCCGACTACGGAACCAAAATAAACGAAGACAACCCCAAATGCTAGATCCCCGATCGTCCCAACTGGGCTCCACTACTGATCAACCGGAAAAGACACAAAACAACGATCAAGATCTTCATCGAACTCCCACTTGAGCTCTGTTGCTTCACCTGCACTGGTATCATGGGCACATGCAATTGTTTGGAAGTATCTATGAGTCACGAAGACTCAGCAATCTCACACCCGCGATATCAAGACTATTTAAGCTTATTGGTAGGATATGGTAATGAGGTGGAGCTGCAACAAGCGTTAAGAAATATATGGTGGATAACATACGCAAATAAGAGCGAGAAGACAAGCAACGGAATGGTCGTGAAGCTAGAACTGATCAAGAAGTGATCCTGAAGCTACTTACATTCAAGCATAACACAAGGCCGAGTTCACTTCCCGGACTCCACCGAAAAGAGACCATCACAGCTACACACGCGGTTGATTCATTTTAATTAAGTTAAGTGTCAAGTTCTCTACAACCGGATATTAAAAAATTCCCATCTTCCACATAACCGAGGGCACGGCTCTCGAAAGTTTATACCATGGAGGGGTGTCCCAACTTAGCCCATCACAAGCTCTCATGGTCAATGAAGGATATTCCTTCTCCCGGGAAGACCCGACTAGTCTCGGAATCCCGGTTTCAAGACATTTCGACAACGATAAAACAAGACCAGCAAGACCACCCGCCGTGCCGCCAAATTCCGATCGGAGCTGCACATATCTTGTTCTCAGGGTACACTAGATAAGCTAAGCATACAGGTACCCACATAACCCAAGTTGCCAAGGGACGGTCCCGCACGGTGCTCTAGTTTGGACCAACACTCAGAGGAGCACTGGCCCGAGGGTTTAAAATATAGATGACCCTTGAGTCTGCAGAACCCAAGGGAAAAGGCATAGGTGGCAAATGTTAAAACCAAGGTTGGGCCTTGTTGGAGGAGTTTTATTCGAAGCGAACTGTCAAGGGGTTCCCATAACACCCAACCGCGTAAGGAACATAACACTCGTATGACGGAAACTAAGGCGACAAGAGTGGAACAAAACACCAGGCATAAGGCCGAGCCTTCCACCCTTTACCAAGTATATAGATGCATTAATTAAAATAAGAGATATTGTGATATCCCAACATATCCATGTTCTAACATGGAACAAACTTCAACTTCACCGACAACTAGCAACGCTATAAGAGGGGCTGAGCAAAAGCGGTAACATAGAAAACAACGGTTTGCTAGGAAGGTGGGTTAGAGGCTTGACATGGCAATATGGGAGGCATGATATAACAAGTGGTAGGTAGCGCGACATAGTGATAGATCAATCAACTAGCAAGCAAAGATATAAGTGATTTCAAGGGTATGGTCATCTCGCCTGAGATCCCGCAAGGAAGAAGAACGAGTCCATGAAGAAGAAAAACGGATGGAGTTGAACGAATCCTCACAACTCCGAAATGAAACCGAAGCTGACAAGAGAAGCAAACCAGAAAGAAGCAAGCAACATAGTAAACAACCATCACATAACCATGGCATGATGCACAACCAAGAATGATGCATGTCCGGTTTAAAGAGGCATGGCTTGGTAAAGTGCAACAAGCAATACTACAAATTAAGTGGAGCTCAATATGTAACAAGTTGCATACTGAAGAAACACCACATTTAATTGTTTAGTTCTCTCCTGTTTAGGTACTCAACAATATTAAATGTTGGTTAGCATGGCAAGAGGTGAAACATGAGTAAAATACACATTTAGGAATTTTAAATGAGGCCGGAAACATCAAACAACAATTCCGGTAAATCCTCATGTGCATTAGCAATTTAATGCAACAACAGTTTTAAACAATTTAAATGTTATTACCATGATGCGGATGGCATGTGCAAGTTTTTATGCAAGTTGGAAAAGTTGACAAGAGCATGATATGAAGCATGTTGTCATCGTGGCGGAAACGAAAGGGGTGCCACGGTAACGAATCCGAAAATGATGCCATGGCAACATATCGGTACCGGTAGCTTGTGGAGATACCGGTGCAAAGGAAGTGTGGCGGGAGCATGCAAAAGACGGTGGGGTGATCCCAGTTACCGAGTTCCCACGGGTGGACGACATGGCAACAAGGAGGAACAACTAACGTTCACAGGCGAATACAACAACCAAACATGCATCTCATACAACACATGCATTCGTTCACGGACGGTCTTCTCGGGGTTATACCTTCGAAACGTGCAAACGGGACGGTTCTTGTTCGGTGCAAAGTAGAGGAAGTAGACGTTCTCGGAATGTTCGTAGAGGAAGTAGTCGTTCTTGCTTCGTAGTTGTACACACTCCGTAGGTGTTCGAGGTCACAACGAGGAACTTGACGTCCACGGGGTCTTCGAGGGTCGACGGTAGTGGTACTCGGTCGTTTCGAAGAGGTACTTTGGGTCTTCGAACTTGCCCGTCTCATCAACTCGAAGGGTACTTGGCATTTCTGCTACCCAGGTTGTCGGCGATGGTAGTTGTTCTATCCATTGGGCGTCGAGGTACTTGTCATTCTTAGCGATTCCGAAGACGGCGGTAGACGAACTTGGCAGTCCTCGTTGACCTAGTACTTGGCGTATCTAGTCTCCGGGATCATCGCGGTTCTTGGTGTCTCATGTAACTGGTGTCTTTTCGACCTTGAGAGAGAAGAAACAGAATGGCCACATTGCACGATGGGGAGGGTCCTGCAGCAACAGGAGGTCGATGGCGGAGCAGGAGCAAGACAAAGTGGGGCCGGCGTCGGCCTTGGTATGGAGCAAGGGAAGCAGAGTTTCTGGAGGCTGGAGAGGGCATGGGTGTCGAGTGCGTGATGCCACCGGGAGGAGGTGAGACCTCTGTGGCGCGTGGAGAGGGTTGTGGTCGGGCTCGAACACGTCGAAGAGGCCATAGTGGAGGCAGCGGGAGGCATTGGACGCGGACACACACGCGCCCAGAGGGAATGCGGGAGGTAGGAGGTGAGGCAAGGCGTCGGAGGAAGCTTGCGAGGGGGGCATGGCGAGGAGGCAGAGGTGCTGTGAACTGTAGCGACGGGCGTGATCTTGGAGCACCCCAGCCGGAGGACAAGGCAGGGGCATACCCAGGCGGCGGGGATGGACGGCGTCGGTGGAGATGCAGGGCAACAGGCCAGTGGCAGGGCTTGACAGGTCCAGGCGAGGTCCGGCGACTGGACGATGTGGCGCGTTGGCGATGATGGGGATCGGGCGCGCGGCTCCTGCACGCTGGATCGAGCGAGAGGCTCTCGCTCCTCTCTGGCGGCGCGACAGGGAAGGAGACGAGGGAGTGAGGGAGTTTGGGATTGGGCTCTAGGGTTAGAGGGGAGAGAGATGGGCCTTGGCCCATGGTGGGTAGGCCTGGCTGCGGCAGGGCCTAGGTGGGCTGGGTTCTCTCTCTCTCTCTCTACATTCTTTTTCAATTTTAAAACAAAACAGAAAAAGAGAAAGAAAAGAAAGAGAAGGTAGGGGTAGAATGTGGGATGGGGATAATTTTCACGGACTCGTAAAAATGTGCATGGTGCACGAAAAATAGGAGAGGCATGATTGAAAGATGTAATTCAAACTCATTTGAATTTAATTCAAACGGGTTTGAACTAGGACTTGGTTTTAGAAGTGTCCAAAAATGTTGAGAATTTAGGTGGAGCTCCGGAAAATGAAGAAAGGATATATGGAAAAGTTAGATGCCAAGAGTGGTGATAACAAAGGCATTGGGATTTATTTTGCAAGTGTGTTCCGGTCAATTCCAAACAAATGGAATATTTATAATAGCTCCATAATTATTAGGAGGCTACGTTATAAAGAGAAAACACCATGTGAATTCCCTCAATTTAAATAGATCAAAGATCTATGCATTTTATTTAGTTGAGTTTTTTTAAATGAAATGGCATGATGGCATGATGCAAAGATGAATGCAACAGACAAAATAAATCACCCGACGAAACTCGGAAGACATGGAAGGCATCTGAAGCGTCGGTCTTGGGGTGTTACAACGCTCCACCACTACAAGAGGATCTCGTCCCGAGATCTAGGATGGCACCGGAGAGAAACGGAAGAGGAAGAGAAGAAGTAAAATTAAGTTGCTTCTTGGACAAATGAGTGAAACCATTAACCTTGAGAGGTTGAACAAATTGAAAGAAAGAATACAACGAAGATGAACAAAGTTGAAAACAATCCATTAGAAATGAGGAACAAGGAACATTATGGGAAACTTGTTGCAATGGACAAGAAGTACATGAAAGCACTCCGGTTGAAACGAGATGTACAAGTAACGATAAAGATCAATTACGACAACACTACGATTAAAACAAGATAGAGAAGGAATAAGGATGATATAATTTGGATAGCACTCCGACTATAAATGGAAGGAATTGAACATGAACTTGACAAGATGAGAGGATACTTGATGAAATCAACAACACACTGCCTCCAGAACTATTGAAAGAATGACAGAAGGGATAAGAAAGTTCTCAGACAGCACTCCGGTTGAGAAGAGATACAAGACTTGATAAGATGAAAATAACTTGAGCAGAGGACACAACACTCCTGTTAAATGGATAAGCAAAGGAAAGAACATGATCTTCACCATTAGAGATGATGGGAGAAAAGAACAACATCACAATGCCTCCGGAAGAAAGAATAGAAGTAGGATCATTGGAAAGGAAAGAATTGAGAAGAAAATGACAACTTCTGCCACAAATGAGTGTTACGCCCTCGAGGCGGCTATATCTCCCACGTGTCGAAGCTCGACTTAGAGGCATAACCGCATTGAAAGCAATGTCGCAAGTGAGGTAATCTTCACACAACCCATTTAAAACAAAAGGGAAAGAGATACATAGTTGGCTTACAATCGCCACTTCACACAAATACATAAATAAAGCATTACATCATCCAGATACAATCAGGGTCCGACTATGAAACCAAAATGAAAGAAGACTACCCCAAAAGCTACACAGATCCCCGATCGACCCCAACTGGGCTCCGCTACTGATCAACTGGAAACAGAACAACACAAAGGACAAGATCTTCATCGAGCTCCTCCTTGAGCTTGGTTGCGTCATCTGCACGGTTCAACGGCACCTACAAGCTGGTTTTGGAAGTATCTGTGAGTCACGGGGACTCAGCAACGGTTTGCTAGGACAAGGTGGGTTAGAGGCTGAACATGGCAATGTGGGAGGCATGATAAGCAAGTGGTAGGTATCATAGCATAGGCATAGCAAAAGAGCAAGCAACTAGCAAGCAAAGATAGAAGTGATTTCGAGGGTATGGTCATCTTGCCTGAAATCCCACAAGGAAGAAGAACAAGTCCATGAAGAAGATAAACGGACATAGTCAAACGAATCCTCACAAACGCGACGTTATCGGAACCAACCCGAAGAAGCAACACCAGAAAGAAGCAAACAACATAGTAACAACCACCACATAAACATGTCATGATGCACAACCAAGTATGATGCATGTCCGGTTTAAATAGGCATGGCAATATGCAACAAACAATTCTACATATTAAGTGGAGCTCAATATGCAACTCTGTTGCATATTGACGAAACACCACGACAAGTTATTTAGTTCGATCTCGTTTGTGTACCCTACAATATTAAATGTTGATTAACATGGCAAGGGTTGAAGCAAATGAAAACTACCTATCTAGGCAAGTTTAAATGAGGCCGGAACAACAAACAACAAGTCTGGAAACTTCTCATGTGCATATTTTAGGTTTTGGTACTGTTCTGCCCTAAACCATATTTTATAGTTGTAAAACATGCAAACCAATGTCACCATGTTAAACTAGGCATTTTTCTACCCCATTTACATATAAAGTTTATTTAAACCCGAGCTATGGTTATTAAGTTATGGAATAAAGCATTTTAACATGGCATTTGAACAAATTTAAACAAACAGTAATTTAAACATTTCAAACATGCATGAAAGTGGCATATTATTAATCTACACAAAATTCTAAGCATTTTTCATATATGACATGTTTCATTTGGATGCATGGATATTTAGATATGAGCAATGCAATTTTAATGGCATTTCTGAAATATGCATGCACTAGATATAAGACTAAAAACACAGAATGAAAAAAAACGTTGCGGGCCAAATGCAATGCACTATGCAAGGCCCCAGACGGATCTGGCCCGAAATGGCTGAGTGTGTGTGCGTGCAGGCAAAAGGAGAAAAACAAAAGAAAAAAAGAAAACCGGCAAAAAAGGGGGAGTGTTGGGGTCTCGAACCCAGACCTCCTGGATTTGAGCACGAGTGGCTAACAAGCCAGGCTGCTCTTGGATTTGTGCTAAACTGAAGGGAATGACCCTGCTTTAACAGAAGGTACAGGCAGCGCCTTAGAATCACCATGGACGCATGGTGATTGCCGGAGACGGCAGCGAGCAAGCACAGCGGCGCTAGCTGCAGCACGGTAGTGGCGGGCATGCAGAAACATGTGTGGTGCGCGCGCATGCGTAGATATGCGGGGTGTGGACTAAAAAGGATGGAGCTCGAGCATCAAGCTGGAGCTCGTCTCGGCAGCGGCGCATAGCGATGTGGAGGCGAGCATGGCGTGGTGAACGAGCAGCAAGCCGGCAGGGTGCGCGCGGGGGTGCAGCAGCGGCAGCGTGGGGGCGGACCGATGTGTTGTGAAGCGAGGGAGCAGCGGCATGAGCATGGAAGCAAGCGGTCGCGAGCGCACACAAGGAGCAGAGAAGAACAAGGCGGGCGAACTCATCGGAGGAACTCCGGCGACAAAACTCGCAGATGAAGGCACCGAAAGATGCTGCGCTACACGGAGATCCTAAAGGTGCTACGGATGCTTCGTAAACATGAACAGGAACCTCGCCGGCGATGAGGTCGCGCGGGTGCGCGCAGAAAACAGCAACGATGACGACTGAGTATGACGGGGAAGGAGATGGGAAGGAGCAGTGGCTCACCATGGGGGGGTGCTGCTGAAGTCGATGGACTCATCGGGAAAGCAGAGGAGCCGGCGTGGGGTTGCGCTGATCATCGGTGTTCATGAAGTAGAGGAGGCAGAGGAACGAGACGAAGATGTGGACGACAGCATGGAGGCGATCCAGGGTGGGAAAGACATCTGAACGGACGTAGACGACATTGAGGAAGAAGATGCACATGCCGGAGATGACCGTGGTGGCCTCCGACCACGCAAGCGACAGCGAAGCTCTCGGCGGTGCTCTCTCTTTCTCTGTTCCTTGAGGAAGAAGAGGAAACAAAGGTGAGGGAAAAGGGTTGGCGGTGCGAGGAGGGAAGGGCGAAGTCTAGGGCTGCATGGGGGCTCGCGTGGTAGGTTATGTAGCATTAGGGGCTCCTGTTCCGGCCGTCAAATCGGTCGGGGTGCCAATGTGGAGCCCCTGGATGCGCTGCCGTACAGGAGAGAAGAAGAAGAACAGGGCGCTGCTGCTGGTGGGCTGGATGGGCTGCAACAGAGGGAGTAAGTGGCTGCGCTAGACCATGGCTAGGCTGAGGCGCTGGGCTCTCTCTCTCTCTATATATATATATATTCTTTCCTTTCTCATTTCCCAGAACAGAAAGCACTTCGAGGAAAAGAAACGATGGGCAGGAATGGAATTTGACAGATAAGAATATATGTGTGGAGTCCTAGAAATATGCACATTCTAAAAGAATTGGTTTGGCAATTTTTGAGGTAGAAAAATAATTCAATTTTGAATTAAATTCAAACTTGAGACATTTTTGAACCCAACCAAATCAAACCAAACTGGGCCGAAATTTAACAGGGTGGTTGCTGACATGGTGAAGGATTTACACAGAGAAGATGAACATTAATGGGGGAGTGAAAAATGGCACTTGCCAAAAGAAAGAAAGAGAAGGAGAGGTGGTGATGAGTGAAGGGGGGAAGATGATGCCATGACTCACATAGGAACATGTCACAATGCAATATGCTACCATATGAAGATGCACATGAAGATGGGGATATGCACAAAGACACCAAGTACAATGCAAACACATGATGAGGCCATAATGTGACAATGAATGGCAAAGTGAAATATGACAATAAATGACAAGACAAAGCAAAAAGTAAAACAACAAATAAAAACAAAAAAAAGAACCCAAAGGAATTGGAAAAGATCAAGTGGACATATTGCCCAAAAAGGGAAGTTTCACATTTGGGGTGTTACAATGAGCTTGGAAAACACCCTTCCAAGAAGGTTATAACGGAGTTGTTGGAAGATCAACAACAAAAAGAACAAGCTTGTTGTGGGCTTATGGAAAACAACTCAAAACTATGAGGTGAAATTCTTCCACTAACGGAAACAATAGATTGGATTGAGAGCAACGAAGAGATGAAAACTTTTTTCATCGCGAGAATAGTAGGAAAACTTGGATTATTGATAAGCACCACAATAGCAGCATTCTTTAGGGAAGGCTTTAGGTGAAATATAACCCAAGATGACTCCAATGAAGAGATTGATGGATTTAAAATACCTCATTCTTGACAACATGTGAATCGCGAAACGAGAATGGAAATTGTCAAGAAATGATATTGCACCACCTCAAAAGATAAGGTAGAAAGAATCGCAGTTCGGAATGCACGATGAAGAATACTTCAACTCCTAAAAAACATGTGTTGAGCACCATGTTTAATTTTGAGTATAGCTTGGTGGATCTTAGCTTCGAGAGAAAACTTGAAGAACAATTGAAGAATGAAAAGAATCCTTGACGAACCACGATGTAGAGCCTCCATGAAGAACTCTGGTAATAAAGAATGATCAAAAAGAAGTGAAGGACGAAAATAATAAGATTGAAGCCTTGCAATGACTAGATTGGGCTTTGAAATGATATAATTGAAATAACTTGGAGCTCCGAAAAAAAGATGAACAACTTGGAACCGAGAATTTCTTCCTGGTGAACAAACTCCGGAAGAAGGAATTGAATTTACTCAATGAAACAAAATAAGAATTACATTATGCTTATCCTTCATCAATTTAAATTGATGAAAAGCAACGGATTTGTCATACTACTTATTCTCATAGAAAGGATTAAGAGAGATATAGCATAAACTTGAGAAGGTATTGATGGAACCACCAGTGGGATTTGGAAACAATGAATGAATTGATATGATAACGAAGGAAGAAAAATCTTGAATGAACCACCGTAACAATTGAAAATGAACGAAGAAAAGATAAGAAACACCGGGAAGAATTGGAAAAATGAAAGAAGATACTTGAGGGGATTTAGATAAATGAGAACGATGAGATCATGAACAGATTAGGGAATACTTGAACGATGCACCGGTAAGATTTGGAGAACGAGAGCTGAAAGCTAGAATGAATAATTCTGAGATGATGGGCTCTAGAGAATCAAACTGAAAAGACTCCTGAATTGCTCCGGATGGGTGAAAAGAATCCTTACGATCAAAAACAATTATGAGAGGATGGCATCAAGCTAGAACCACGCATCTTTGGAAGAACAGGTAAGTATTTAAGAGGAACTCTTCTTTGGTCTTCAAAATCCGAGATGACGACGAGAAACACCACCATGAATTATTGAGGCACTCCATAATGATGAATAAAAAGGTTGAACCAACGATGAAAATAATATGAAAGCGAACATGGACGATACATTTGACAGATGAAAATTCATTCTTACGTCAAATTTTGAAAAGATTTGAGAATAACTTCGGAAAATTAAAAGAGTCAGGTAAGATCCTGGGAAAACATCTTTGGGTTAGGGCCCACTCAAAAGGAAACACCGTTGAACGATTTAAGAGATAGATTGCACCGGATTAATTTAATGGCTTGAATGAGATAACAACCTCGCAATAGGTTGAACGGATATCTTTAGCACTCCGGAACAAATGAATAGCGAGAGGTGGATGATTAAGAGATGCATCTACATGAGAAGGCATTTGAAATGACAAAAGGATATGATCGACAAAGCTTGAATTGAATCCACCAGAGAAGAAAAGAGAATGAAGAATGATAACTTGAAGCTCCGTTAGTATCTTCCTAAGAATCACTTGATAAGAACATTGACGGAAAAGAGTGGGGAGACTTCCCATCAATAAAATGAATACTTGATTAAGATATCTAAGTGCTTGAAGAAATAGGGTGGGAGGGCGGGAAAAACAAAGACAACTTGGCACGGAAGAAACAAACACCATTGAGGAAAACTGAGATTGGATCATGCGAATTGGAAAAATGATAGGATCATCTTGAAGAGAATCGCACCGGTTGGAAAGAATTGACATGATAGTCTCGATGATCACGAAGGATTAGCATCCACATAGAAATATGAGAACACCTCTTAGAAAGAGTCATGGAATCAACATTTGACTTCGAAGCAACTCGAATACCACAACTCAAAACAAAACAAAGGATCTGGCTTGCAGAATAAGCCGCAACAAACATATGATAGACCCCATATCGTACCATGTGTCTGTTGGAAAGATATCCTACGAGATACTTGAATTCCCACATATAAAACTCCCGAAACTTTCTGGTTATGCAATCAGGTGTTGGGGATACAGGGCAAGCATAATATCTCCCCCAAACTAACAATTCCTAAATCCAGCTGTGTCCATCCTTCAACACATAACCAAGAAACCTTCGGAAAACATGTACCTCAACCTTCGAAAAGCATCCGTTATACGATTTATGGCAATACTCCCAAACTCCCGCCCCAGTACTGGGTGGCGTTGAGGTTATCTCACCAACAATTGCATAAAAGAGATTTTTGATGTCGGCGAATTCAGGTATTCCAGAACTGCAACGATAAAATTGTGACGACAACACCTTGGAGCTCAACTCCCTAGGACACTGCCACAACCCCTAAATGTCAGGAGGCACCAAAAACAATGTTCTCGTCATGAGACTATCACAATGGTTCCAAGATACCCGCGTGATCCTAGAAAAAATTCATGAAATTTGAGGAGAGGAGAGTCAAACTACTACGTCAGGAGGCCTCACCAGAGCGACGAAGGGACTGGGGAGTAAAAAGAATCCTACTCTCCGATATATATAATCCTAAGAATGAAAACATTTTGTTCTAGACTCAACAACGTCAGCGATTCGATCAAGTAGGAGGCTCCTAAGTCGGGGATGGCTCTGATACCAACTTGTAACACCCACAATGCGGCTATATCGCCCACGTATCGAGGCATGACTTAGAGGCATAACCGCATGGTGGTTTAGTCACAAGTGGTGTAATCTTCACACAATCCCATGTATTGAATAAGAAAGGGATAAAGAGTTGGCTTACAATCGCCACTTCAAACAATACATAATTAAATCATACAACATCCAAAGTAGAAACAAAGGTCCGACTACGGAACCAAAATAAAGGAAGACAACCCCAAATGCTAGATCCCCGATCGTCCCAACTGGGCTCCACTACTAATCAACCAGAAAAGACACAAAACAACGATCAAGATCTTTATCGAACTCCCACTTGACCTCTGTTGCGTCACCTGCACTGGTATCATCGGCACCTTCAACTGTTTGGAAGTATCTGTGAGTCACGAGGCCTCAGCAATCTCACACCCGCGATATTAAGACTATTTGAGCTTATGGGTAGGATAAGGTAATGAGGTGGAGCTGCAGCAAGCTCTAAGCAATATATGGTAGCTAACATACGCAAATAAGAGCGAGAAGAGAAGCAACGCAACGGTCAAGAAGCTAGAAGTGATCAAGAAGTGATCCTGAAGCTACTTACGTTCAAGCATAACACAAGGCCGTGTTCACTTCCCGGACTCCCCGAAAAGAGACCATCACGGCTACACACACGGTTGATTCATTTTAATTAAGTTAAGTGTCAAGTTCTTTACAACCGGATATTAACAATTTCCTATCTGCCACATAACCGTGGGCACGGCTCTTGAAAGTTTATACCCTATAGGGGTGTCCCAACTTAGCCCATCACAAGCTCTCATGGTCAACGAAGGATATTCCTTCTCCCGGGAACACCCGATCTGTCTCGGAATCCCGGTTATAAGACATTTCGACAATGGTAAAACAAGACCAGCAAGACCACTCGCTGTGTCGACAAATCCTGATAGGAGCTACACATATCTCGTTCTCAGGGCACACCGGATAAGCTA
The DNA here is from genome assembly GCF_003073215.2 of Triticum urartu. Lineage (NCBI taxonomy): Eukaryota > Viridiplantae > Streptophyta > Magnoliopsida > Poales > Poaceae > Triticum > Triticum urartu. The sequence goes on along the minus strand of NC_053027.1, from coordinate 236,308,778 downwards.
AGCATATAGGTACCAACATAACCCATGTTGTGAAGGGACGGTCCCGCACGGTGCTCTAGGTTGGACCAACACTCAGAGGAGCACTGGCCCGAGGGTTTAAAATAAAGATGACCCTTGAGTCTACAGAACCCAAGGGAAAAGGCTTAGGTGGCAAATGTTAAAACCAAGGTTGGGCCTTGCTGGGGGAGTTTTATTCAAAGAGAACTATTAAGGGGTTCCCATAACACCCAACCACGTAAGGAACACAAAATCAAGGAACATAACACCGGTATGACGAAAACTAAGGCGGCAAGAGTGGAACAGAACACCAGGCATAAGGCCGAGCCTTCCACCCTTTACCAAGTATATAGATGAATTAATTAAAATAAGAGATATTGTGATATCCCAACATATCCATGTTCCAACATGGAACAAACTTCAGCTTCACCTGCAACTAGCAACACTATAAGAGGGGCTGAGCAAAAGCGGTAACATAGCCAAACAACGGTTTTCTAGGATGGTGGGTTAGAGGCTTGACATGGCAATATGGGAGGCATGATATAACAAGTGGTAGGTAGTGCGACATAGTGATAGAGCGATCAACTAGCAAGCAAAGATAGAAGTGATTTCGAGGGTATGGTCATCTTACCTGAGATCCTGCAAGGAAGAAGAACGAGTCCATGAAGAAGACAAACGAACGGAGTCGAACGAATCCTCAAAACTCTAGACTGAAACCGAAGCTAACGAGAGAAGAAAACAACATAGTAAACAACCATCACATAACCATGGCATGATGCACAACCAAGAATGATGCATGTCCGGTTTAAAGAGGCATGGCATGGCAAAGTGCAACAAGCAATACTACAAATTAAGTGGAGCTCAATATGTAACAAGTTGCATATTCAAGAAACACCACATTTAATTATTTAGTTCTCTCCCATTTAGGTACTCAACAATATTAAATGTTGGTTAACATGGCAAGAGGTGAAACATCAGTAAAATACACAGTTAGGCATTTTAAATGAGGCCAGAAACATCAAACAACAATTCCGGTAAATCCTCATGTGCATTAGCAATTTAATGCAACAACAGTTTTAAACATTTTATATGTTATTACCATGATGCGGATGGCATGTGCAAGTTTTTATGCAAGTTGGAAAAGTTGACAAGAGCATGATATGAAGCATATTGTCATCATGGCGGAAATGAAAGGGGTGCTACGATAACGAATCCGAAAATGATGCCATGGCAACATATCGGTACTGGTAGCTCGTGGAGATACCGGTGCAAAGGAAGTGTGGCCGGAGCGTGCAAATATGGTGGGTGATCCTAGTTACCGGGTTCCCACGGGTGGACGACATGGAAACGAGGAGGAACTACTAACGTTCATGGGAGAATACAACAACCAAACATGCATCTCATACAACACATGCATTCGTTCACGGGCGGTCGTCTCGGGGTTATACTTTCGAAACGTGCAAACGGGACGGTTCTCGTTCGGTGCAAAGTAGAGGAAGTAGACGTTCTCAGAACATTCATAGAGGAAGTAGTCGTTCTTGCTTCATAGTAATACACACTCCGTAGGTGTTCGGGGTCACAACAAGGAACTTGACGTCCTCGGGGTCTTCAAGGGTCGACGGTAGTGGTACTCGGTCGTTTCGAAGTGCTACTTGGGGTCTTCGAACTTGCCGGTCTCGTCAACTCGAAGGGATACTTGGCATTTCTGCTACCTAGGTCATCGGCGACGGTAGTTGTTCTATGCATCGGGCGTCAAGGTACTTTTCGTTTTTAGCGATTCCGAAGACGGCGGTAGACGAACTTGGCTGTCCTCGTTGACCTGGTACGTGGCGTATCCAGTCTCCGGGATCGTCGTGGTTCTTGGTGTCTCATGTAACTGGCGTCCTTTCGACCTTCAGAGAGAAGAAACAGAATGGCCACAGTGCACGATGGGGAGGGTCCTGCAGCAACTGGAGGTCGATGGCAGAGCAGCAACAAGACGAAGTGGGGCTGGTGTCGGCCTTGGCGTGGAGCAAGGGAAGCAGAGCTTCTGGAGGCTGGAGAGGCCATGGGCGTCGGGCGCATGATGCCACAGGGAGGAGGTGAGACCTCTGTGGCGCATGGAGAAGGTCGTGGCCGGGCTCGACCACATCGAAGAGGCCATGGCGGAGGGAGCAGGAGGCGCTGGACGCGGGCACACACGCGCCCAGCGGGGCACGCGGGAGGCAGGAGGCGAGGCAAGGCGTCGAAGGAAGCTTGCGATGGGGCCACGGCGAGGAGGCAGAGGCGTTGCGAACTGCAGCGGCCGGTGTGATCTTGGAGCACCCCAGCCGGATGACGAGGCGGGGATGCACGGCGCCGCTGGAGATGCAGGGCAACAGGCCAGTGGCGGGGCTTGACGGGTCCAGGTGAGATCCGGTGATCGGGCGACGGGGCGCGCTGGCGATGATGGGGATCGGGTGCGCGGCTCCTGCGTACGGGATCGAGTGAGAGGCTCTCACTCCTCTCTAGTGGAGCGAGCAGGGGAAGGAGACGAGGGAGTTTGGGATTGGACTCTAGGGTTAGAGGGGAGAGAGATGGGCCTTGGCCGATGGTGGGTAGGCCTGGCTGCGGCTGGGCCTAGGTGGGCTTGGTTCTCTCTCTACATTCTTCTTCCATTTAAAAAAAACAGAAAAATAGGAAGAAAAGAAAGAGAAGGTAAGGGTGGAATTTGGGCATGGGGATAATTTTCACAGACTCGTAAAAATGTGCATGGTGCACGAAAAATAGGAGAGGCATGATTGAAGATGTAATTCAAACTCATTTGAATTTAATTCAAATGGGTTTGAACTAGGACTTGGTTTTATAAGTGTCCAAAAATGTTGAGAATTTAGGTGGAGCTCCGGAAAATGAAGAAAGGATATATGGCAAAGTTAGAGGCCAAGAGTTGTGATAACAAAGGCATTGGGATTTATTTTGCAAGTGTGTTCCGGTTAATTCCAAACAAATGGAATATTTATAATAGCTCCATAATTATTAGGAGGGTATGTTATAAAGAGAAAACACCATGTGAATTCCCTCATTTTAAATAGATCAAAGATCTATGCATTTTATTTAGTTGAGTTTTTTAAGTGAAATGGCATGATGGCATGATGCAAAGATGAATGCAATAGAGAAAACAAATCACCCGACGAAACTCGAAAGACATGGAAGGCATCTGAAGCATCGGTCTTGGGGTGTTACACATCTCTAGTGGAATATATTATAGATGAAGACTGGACAACCCTTGTTAAACACTCGTTTGATCCAAAGTATAAGGTAGGGTATATTTATTTGACCAGACCACGTATTGAACTTGTATTTATGTATGTGCCTTACAAGTGTATCTTCTTATAGGCTAACTGTTTGAAGAACAAGGCCAATCGCTCTACAGTGAAATTCCAACAGACAACAGGATCTCGTAGCTATATTGCACACCGCGAGGCTCATGTAAATAGCTGCTAGTTCCTTCTTTTTTATGTGCCATATTATTGTATCTATATTGACTTGTTCCAAATACAGAGGAAAACCCATGCGGACAAAAAGAACCTGAACCAAATGCAGTGCAAATCTTCCAAGATTGCCACACCAGTAAGATGAAGGGCACGAGCACACTAGTTCAGGCCGCTGTTGTAAGTCCTTACTCCTCCTTCCTTTGAACTAATTGGTACTATGATGTGTTCATTTAACTGCTTGGTTTACGGCCAATGTAAGTTACTCTGTTCACTTTTATACACACTTTTCTTAATGTATCATTTCACCTTACATGGTTTAAAAGAGATGAAGGATATTCTTTTGGTCTTGATCTGTAATCTAGTTGTGATGTTCACGTGCACACACAATGATACAATAGCATGTTTGTTTTATATCTGTTTGCCCATGATATGAGTGATGTCATACTATGTTCATCCTACTTTAAACCATGTCTCTTTATCCTTAGATGTCAACGAATGTGAGGAAATAGACAATACAGTAGGCATGCTACATGGACATATGTTCTGAAACTGATTTTATTATATAGTTGGCACTACAATACATGCTAATGTATTAAAGTAGTTCACCAAAATAAGTTATGTATAAACGTGAAACCTACTTTGTTTGTTTTTGTCTCATTAGTAACTTATCTGGTACACTAATCTACAAGTTCAAACTTTCAGCAAGCTACGGAACAAATGATTGAACAACCAGAACCACCTGAAGGTGACGAGGCTATCACAGGCACAATGTCACCTCTTGCTGCAGTGCGTCAGTTTCTCTCCACTAACAGTGCAAAAAGCACCTTCCTGCGTAATTCTGGGTTGGTTGTCAAGGTAACCTCGTCCAAATCGCCTACTGAACAAAATCTTTCGGCTAGATAGAGTGATATATCTGTGCTCCAGACACAAGTCCAATCCCTAATGGACGTTGTGTCAGAAACAAAAATAGTGGTTGAAAAATGTCGTGAAGATATGAATGGTTTTGAAACAAGACTATCAGACATTTGCTTCGTTGTTCAAGAGCAATGGCGGAAAAAAGGGGAAGATCGTGTTGCTCCATCAGATTCTACAGCCTGAACATATGCACTCAGGTCAAATGATCTATGCTTCTATACATCTGATGGTGCTTTTATCTCCAAGGACTGTAAACTTTATGCTAACATGCCTTTTGTTGTATGGTTGGAATTTATTTTGTTCTGATACATATTTTATGATCTTGCCAAAGGTTGCAGTAATTACGACGCTATTTTTGTATAGTGTAGGTTTATCTTAGTAATGTATTCGGCCGAAATCCTCATAGGAGCCAAACATGCCAACATTCGTCGGGCCCATTCCAATTCGGCTAAAAATGATTCTAGGTCGAAATTTGCATGTAGCCCACTAAAACTATCAGGCCTAAATCAGCATAAGCTTTCATATTTTTCTGGTAGGCATGTGCCCATACTGGGCCTTTAACAGGCCTAAACATAATTTGGGCCCTCAGTAATAATAGGCTGTTTACATGTGTAAATATCTCTAGCCCATAAAAAACATGGGACTTTAATAGGCTGAAAGTAAGATTCGGACCCGATTGTGCCAAATAACCCACTGGTCTTAGCAGGCCGAAAAGGTGGCCCATTTACAATGTGAATCGTCCACATGCCGAAATTCCGACGGGCCGTAAATGCGCTGACCTACTACACGGGCCTTTAACAGGCCGGAAGTTCGGTCGGGCTTGATTAGTGTCATTTTTAAATGGGTCGGTAGTAGGCCCGATGTAGCATTGGGCCACATATGGCTGTCATACCCTAGCTAGTTCATGCATTAGAGTGTTGCATCATGTTTATTTTCCCAGAAAACTGAAATGGGGATGACAGAACCCCCAGCACCCCCCTGGAACAACTAGGGTTTACTAAAAACTTTTTCAATGAACCTGAAATGCCCTTCTAAAAAGTCCACCCTTTTTGTTTTGGGTTAAAACCTTTGACAAAAATGGTGCACACTTTTCTAGGACATCATAAGGTCATTGGATTAATTTATTACTAATTGCATTTGGGCAATTTAAATCCTATAAATATTTTAAAATGCCCAAATAATCCTAAAAGTATTTTTAGGCTGTTGAGAATATTTTCAAATGTGCCTCTGAATATTTTTAGGTTTTTCCTAAATGAAATAGTATTTTTACTATTTCAAAACACAAAACAGAATAAATAAAAAAATAGAAAAAGAGAGAGAAAGGAAACTTACCTGGCGCTCACCTCGCGGCCCACCACTGTGCTGGCCCATGGCCAGTCAGCTGCTTCCTCTCGCCAGGCAGGCAGGCAGAGAGGTGAGCGCCGACGCGCCTGAGCTCACCACGGCGCCACCTGCTTGCCGCCCGCGCCCCTGGACGTCTGGACGACCTCCACTTCATCGCCCCGACCCCCTGGACCCCTCCATTCGCCCCCAAAGCCTCTCCCTCGCCCTCTCCCACCATGGCCGACGCCCCTGCCGCCGCACCGTCGCTGTAGCCGCGCCCTCCGTCGTCCTCGCACCGCGCCATTGTGTCCACGAGCTCCACCGTCGTTGACTACGCCGAGCAGGCCGAGCCCTGAGCGCTCGCCCGCTCTGGAGTCGCCCCGACCCCGTCTTCCCCAACTCTGGCCGCCAGACATCCCCTTCGCCTTCACCGCAGCACCAGCTCGTCCCCGACCTCGCCGTCTGCCTCGTTGTGATCGTCGTGAGCCCAGCTACCTCCTCCCCCTCTCCATTAACTTCCTCCTGCACCGTGTGCATCGCACCACGCACATCCGAGCACCCGCCGCCGCCGAGCTCGTCGCCGACGTGACTCCGGCCACCCACCGGCCACACCTTTGTGACCAACGCAACCACCACACTCACAGGAGCCCGTAGCACCACTCCACGCACGTCGCCGTGCCCCGTAGCCTCGGTTTCGACCTTTCCTGTACTCCGGCGACCGCCAAGGTTGTCGCCGGCAACGTTTCTGGCCACCCCAGCTCCACCCACTACCACCACTCGATGCGGCTTGCTCCCAGCTACGCGTAGATGCTCTCCGTCGTTGTTTTGGTCGCCGGAGCACGAAACCCGCATCACGCCGCCACGTCTGGCCTCGCCGGCGGCTAAACACCGGCGAGTTTGACCCCGAGTGGGCCCAGGTTGACTTCCCTTGAGTCTATGACACGTGGGACCACCCTGCTAATTAACTTAGATTAGCACTAATCAAAATTAGTTAGTTAATTAACCACTGACAGACGGGGCCCACCGGTCAGGTTTGACCTGGGCTGGCACCTTTGACCCACTGACGTCACCCTGACACAATGCTGACGCAATAACTCAATTACTGGAATTATTCTTATATAGGAAATTCCAGAAACTATTACAAACTTCAAAAATTCATAACTTTTAATCTGTAACTCCAAATGCAAAGATTTATATAAGAAATTTGATCAGAAAAATTCAATCTTTCCATCTGTAATGGTTTCATGCATGACAAAACAATTTAACCTTTCTGATTAGGTGAAACAAGCTAATACACTTATAATGCTTAAGAACATAAGCTTCCATTTCAATCTTTGATTCAAATGGACCCAAACCAACTTGTTTCACATTGCATTAGGTAGGACACCTCATATTGCCATGTCATATCATGCATCATATTGTTGCATATTGCCATGTGACGATTGTGTTCTGTGGTGTCTTTCATGGTAGGTTCTGCCATCGAGGATATTTTCGAGTATCCATCTGAAGGGTAGTACCCTACTACTACTCCATCAAGAAAGCAGCACCATTGATCAGATCGATACAATCCCATGTTCTCGCTTCTGCTCTCATTTACTGCATTAAGACAACAACGTTTCAAACTGCTGTGTGGTGCGGTAGTTGAACCCTTATCCTCTACATGACCTATCATTTCCACAGTAACTAGATGAAACCCACTAGCATGTGTAGGAGTTGATTGAGCCATGTATGTGTTTCCTACCTTGCTATGCCTGCTATGCTTAGAGTTGTGTCAAGTCTGGTTCATCTGGGTGATGAGCTATAGTGAAATGATTACATCGCTAATGTGAGGGATGTGTTGAACATGTTTTGGTAAAGGTATCGATGTGAGGCCATGTAGGAGTACATGGTGGGTTGTTTCATTGAGGCCGTCCTAAGAACTGAGATCTGTATGTGTGATTCAAGAATCAGTTACTACCATACATTGGGCCCGAAACCAACGGACCCTCTCGGCTTCTTAATCACCCTAGTACTCTGTCCAGGAGTTGCAATTAGTTTCTGGTGTTTGTAGGTTATGTGTTGGCGGCCGTGCGTAGCGCTGACCCTAGGGGTGGGCTATGATGCGGTAGATACACGTGGCACGGTGTACCGAGTCACCCGTTTGGTGTCTTGGGAACCCTGTTCACATCGTTCGGGGATGTATGTGGAAACCTCGGCCGGACTCCCTGTGGATGGAACCTGGATAGGCGATAAAGCTGGACTAGAGACTTGAGTATTTAGGTAGGACATGGCCGACACCCTCGTTGGGCTTCTGCTTGAAGGTTGCCGAGTACATGTCGTGTAAACGACGATAAGTTGTGAGAGCGTGTTTGAAGAAGTACACCCCTGCAGGGTTAACATCATCTATTCGAATAGCCGCGTCCGTGGTAAAGGACTACTTGGTTGCCTATACAGTTCATAGACAAGTTAATGGTTGCTACTAAAAGACACAAGATAAGTGTGAGTACCGAGGATGGCCCTCTCGTAGGATGACGAGGGAGGATCCCCGGTGGAGTATTGTGTTGGTGTTTAGTGGACTTGTGTGCGAAAGCTATTTTACAGTGGTGTCCCGTAGGATAGCTTAGCCAAGAGTCAAAGCTGGCTTGCTGCAATAGCTCCACCACCTTCTTGAGAATGAGCATGTATAGTAGGATCTGTTGTAAGACTTGCTGAGTACCTTTGTACTCATGTTGCTTTAATTACTATTTTCAGACGACAACACCGCCCCCTCCGATTAGTTTTACGTAGACCTTGACATTGATGAGTAACTTGCCACCCAGGTGGTGATTCTGGCGATGGAGGGCCCTATGTAGATAGACAGGCTTCGACAAGCCGTCTTTCTTTCTAGTGTCTGTACTCAGACTTATTTGCTTCCGCGTGTGCTTGTATGCTTGTATGACTTGAGTGTCGGGTCTTCTGACCCCTACTTGTATGAATGATACGTCTCCGTCGTATCTACTTTTCCAAACACTTTTGCCCTTGTTTTGGACTCTAACTTGTATGATTTGAATGGAACTAACCCAGACTGACGCTGTTTTCAGCAGAATTGCCATGGTGTTGTTTTATGTGCAGAAAACAAATATTCTCGGAATGACCTGAAACTCCATGGAACATCTTAGAAAAAACAATAAAAAAATCCTCACCAAAGATGAAGACCAGGGGACCCACGCCCTTCTCACGAGGGTGGGGGGCGCCCCCCCTAGGGCGTGCCCCCTACCTCATGGGCCCCCTGGAAACCATCCGACGCCAACTCCAACTCTATATATTTGCTTTCGGAGAGAAAAAATAAGGGAGAAGAAATCATCACGTTTTACGATGCGGAGCCGCTGGCAAGCCCTAAAACTTCTTGGGAGGGCTGATCTGGAGTCCGTTCGGGGCTCCAGAGAGGGGGATTCATCACCGTCATCATCATCAACCATCCTCCATCACCAATTCCATGATGCTCACCGCTGTGCGTGAGTAACTCCATCGTAGGCTTGCTGGACGGTGATGGGTTGGATGAGATTTATCATGTAATTGAGTTAGTTTTGTTAGGGTTTGATCCCTAGTATCCACTATGTTCTAAGATTAATGTTGCTATGACTTTGCTATGCTTAATGCTTGTCACTAGGGCACGAGTGCCATGATTTCAGATCTGAACCTATTATGTTTTCATGAATATATGTGAGTTCTTGATCCTATCTTGCAAGTCTATAGTCACCTACTATGTGTTATGATCCGGCAACCCCGAAGTGACAATAATCGGGACCACTCCCGGTGATGACCATAGTTTGAGGAGTTCATGTATTCACTATGTGCTAATGCTTTGTTTCGGTTCTCTATTAAAAGGAGGCCTTAATATCCCTTAGTTTCCAATAGGACCCCGCTACCACGGGAGGGTAGGACAAAAGATGTCATGCAAGTTCTTTTCCATAATCACGTATGACTATATACGGAATATATGCCTACATTACATTGATAAATTGGAGCTAGTTCTGTGTCACCCTATGTTATGACTGTTACATGATGAACCGCATCCGACATAATTATCCATCACTGATCTGGTGCCTACGAGTTTTCCATATACTGGTTCTCGCTTATTTACTTTCCCGCTGCTACTGTTACACTCACTAGAAAATACCAAAAACATTACTTTTGCTGTCTTTACTTTCGTTGCCGCTACCACCATTATCATATTACTTTGCTACTAAACACTTTGCTGCAGATACTAAGTTTCCAGGTGTGGTTGAATTGACAACTCAGCCGCTAATACTTGAGAATATTCTTTGGCTCCCCTTGTGTCGAATCAATAAATTTGGGTTGAATACTCTACCCTCGAAACCTGTTGCGATCCCCTATACTTGTGGGTTATCAAGACTAATTTCTGGCGCCGTTGCCGGGGGGCATAGCTCTATTCTTTGAGTCACTTGGGATTTATATCAGCTGGACACTATGAAGAATTTGAAAGACGCTAAGACAACAATTTATCCCTCAACTACGAGGGGAGGTAAGGAACTGCCATCTAGCTCTGCACTTGATTCACCTTCTGTTATGAGTAAGTTTGCGACACCTACACCTGCTTCTGCTATTCATTCTGATATGTCGCATGTTATTGATGATGCCACTTCTGCTATGCATGATACTTATGATGAAACTACTTCCATGCCTGATACTACTGTGCCCCTTGGTGAATTTCTTGATGAACAAATTGCTAGGGCTAGAGAAAAGAAATTATTGAATCTGAATACGATGATGATAGTGATGATGAAAATATGCCTGTTATTCTTGAGGGCTATCTTTTTGATATGGATAGATATGAGCTTAAGAGGTTATTAATTAACTAGAACAAAGAATCACTTAGACATAAAATGAAACCTAACCCTGCTTTTGCTACTTCACCTATTTGTGTTCCTGATAAGGATTATGAATTCTCTGTTGATCCTGATATAATTACTTTGGTTGTATCTGATCCTTTTTATGGCTATGAATCTGAAACTGTTGTGGCACATCTTACTAAGTTAAATGATATAGCTGCCCTGTTCACTAATGATGAGAGATCGTGTTACTTCTATATACTCAAAATATTTCCGTTCTCATTAAAGGGTGATGCTAAGATATGGTTTAATTCTCTTGATCCTGGTTGTGTGCGTAGTCCCCAGGATATGATTTATTACTTCTCTGCTAAATATTTCCTTGCTCATAAGAAAGAAGCTGCTTTGAGGGAAATATACAACTTTATGCAAATTAAAGAAGAGAGTCTCCCACAAGCTTGGGGGAGGCTTCTCAAGTTACTTAATTCTTTGCCTGATCATCCTCTTAAGAAACCCGAAATACTTGATATCTTTTATAATGGACTAACTGGTGCTTCCAGAGATTACCTGGATAGTTGTGCTGGTTCTCTTTTCAGGGAAAGAACACCGGATGAAGTTGAAATTCTATTGAATAATATGTTGACAAATAAAAATAATTGGGCACCTCCTGAGCCAGCTCCTGCTCCAATTACTGAGCCTATTCCGAAACCAACTCCGAAGAAGAGAGGTGTTCTATTTCTCAGTCCCAAAGATATGCAAGAGGCAAAGAAATCTATGAAAGAAAAAGGTATTAAAGCTGAAGATGTTAAGAATTTACCTCCTATTTGAAGAAATATATGGTCTTAATATACCGCTTGTTGAAGAAACATATGATCTCAATTCTTTATTTACTGAAGAACCTCCTGATCCCGATATCCCGAAACAGGTAGTAAAGGTAAATTCTCTCTATAGATATGATAAAGCTGAGGTCCCTCCTACTAAAATTGTTAGTCAGTGCTTGGATGAGTTTGATAACTTTATGTTTAAGCAAGACGACTTTAATGCTTATTTTGGTAGACAATTAAAACAAGATGCTGATATGATTAAATACTTGGGTGATTATATGGCTAATATTAAAGGTGAACTTAAACTTGTTAGCAAACATGCTTCTATGGTTACCACTCAAGTAGAACAAGTGCTTAAAGCTCAAAAAGAAGTGCTTGATGAAATGAATAGTAAGAAAAATGATTATGCTGTTAGAGTGGATACTAGAATTGGTAGAATGACTCGGGAACCTTTGTATCCTGAAAGCCATCCTAAGAGAATTGAACAAGATTCTCAGAGAAATAATATTGATGTTCCTAGTTCTTCTAAAAAGAAGACAAAGAAAAATGATAGAACTGTGCAAACTTCTAGTGAACCTATTGCTGAACCACCTGATAATCCAAATGATATCTCTATGTCTGATGCTGAAACACAATCTGGTAATGAACATGAACCTAGTGAAAATATTAATGATGATGATCATGATGATGCTCAACCTAGTAATGATAATGATGTAGAAATTGAACCTGTTGTTAATCTTGATAACCCACAATCAAAGAATCAACGTTATGATAAAAGAGACTTTGATGCTAGGAAATATGGTAAAGAAAGGGAACCTTGGGTTCAGAAACCCATGCCTTTTCCTCCAAAACCATCCAAGAAAAAGGATGATGAGGATTTTGAGCGCTTTGCTGAAATGATTAGGCCTATCTTTTTGCGTATGCGATTAACTGATGTGCTCAAAACAAATCCTTATGCTACATATATGAAGGATGTCATTACTAATAAAAGAAAGATACCGGAAGCTGAGATTTCCACCATGCTTGCTAATTATACTTTTAAGGGTGGAATACCAAAGAAACTTGGAGACCTCGGAGTACCTACTATACCTTGCTCCATTAAAAAAATTATATTAAAACGGCTTTATGTGATCTTGGAGCCAGTGTTAGTGTTATGCCTCTCTCTTTATATCGTAGACTTGACTTGATTAAGTTGACACCTACCGAAATATCTTTGCAAATGGCTGATAAATCAACTGCTATACCTGTCGGTATTTGTGAGGATGTGCCTGTTGTGGTTGCAAATGTTACTATTTTAACGGACTTTGTTATTCTTGATATTCCCGAGGATGATAGTATGTCTATTATTCTTGGAAGACCTTTTCTTAATACTGCAGGGGCTGTTATTGATTGCAACAAAGGCAATGTCACTTTTCATGTTAATGGTAATGAGCATACGGTACACTTTTCGAGGAAACAACCTCAAGTTCATAGTATGAATTCCATTGGAAAAATTCCATCGATTACAATTGGAGGTTTTGAATTTCCTCTTCCTACTGTGAAGAAGAAATATGATATACTTATTATAGGGGATGTGCATATCCCCGTGGAGGTAACTTAGTGTTATTTGAAATTTCTCCGGTTTCATGTTAATCGGAATGAGTTTTTTAACAAGACTTGATCAACCTTGTTAGTGGATTCTTTTTGATGAGCATGAGATGGATGAAACTAGAAGCAAAAACCTCTGTACCCTCTCTATACTTTTTTGTTAATTAGTAGAAATAAAGTAAAAATAGTATTTTTATGTCTGTTTCCTGACTTATCCGTGCAATATAAAAATATCCCGAAAATAAAAGTCCTCAGAATGCCATGCCAATTTAATATGATTTTTTCGGGAATATTTGAGGATTTACTATGCAAAAATTACCGCGGGAGGAGCTGCCTCCTGGCCACGAGGGTGGTGGGTGCCCCCCCTAGGGCGCGCCCCTGCCTCGTGGGCCCACGGTGGCCCTCCTCCACTTATCCCAGCACCCATCTTCTTCCTCTGTCTCACACAAACCCGAAAAACCAACTCAAGCACGAGTTCCAGCCACTTTTGCTGTGATTTTCGATCTCCTTGCTCAAAGCACCTCTCACAAAACTGCTTCGGGAGATTGTTCCTTGGTATGTGACTCCTCCATTGGTCCAATTAGTTTTTGTTCTAGTGCTTTATTCTTTGCAAATTTGTGCTGCATAGGTGACCATGTTCTTGAGCTTGCATGTCAAATTTATATGGTTCCAAATAGTTCTAATGCTTGATTTAGGCTCTAGGCACTTGTAGGAGTAGTTGCTATCAGTTTTATTGAAGTTTGGTTTACTTTTATTTTGAAGTTACTAAATATTTCAGAATTTTTCAGAGAAAAACAATATGCTTAGGAAGATGTTCCAAGGTGGTTCCTCCAAGAAGCAAGGACCCAGGATTGCTATGCGCGATGCTGACGAGGATCCACCAAGATACGCTCCAGTACGGCCTTGCGAATGGCCGTCGGAAAATTTTATGGACCATGCGGGAATTAAAAAAGAATTCAAAGCATATTTGTGCAATGTCGATCTTGAGGATTTTGAGGCTAACAAATGCCCCCCAGTATCATGATCTCACAAGTTCATTTATGAGGAGGTTTGAGTATTCATCTTCGCGTAATTCTCCTTCAGTCATGTTTGATCTTTATGACAAATCTTATACCATGGACCTAGAAGATTTCACTCTTGCATTCAAACTTCCAACATGGGGCAGTGTTAGGGATCCCCCTAAATCTGAATTTAGAAACTTTCTTGCTAGTATAACTGTAGGGGAATCTAGAGATATAACGCAGGCTACCATAGGGAGCATTCACTTTCCTGCTATACATTATTTTGCTCTCTTCATCGCTAGACGCATAAATGCTAAGGATGAAGCATGTCACATGTGTGTCCTTGATCTTAGCATTCTTAGGAGTGCTGTGTTAGGAGACCAATCTTATCATATGGGAGCCATTGTAGCTCGTAGGTTGCATCATAATAGACATAATGGAGATTTCTTTGGAGGAATTTATGCAACCCGCTTAGCCCATTTTCTTGAGATAGACATTCGTGAGGGTGGTACGGAGTTGCCTCCTGCATATTTAGATTATAACTCTATGGCTTCACACCAGTTTGTCGAGAGGCCTGAATCACCTCTCTTATATCGTTTAATTTTTGATAAACAACGTGGTTTCCGTATTACTCTCCCTGCTCCTGCCTTCTTTGATTCACAGACGAAAAGAAGATATGTTATTACCAGAGAGGAGGCAGAAGAGTACGAGAGGAGAGCGGAGGCAGCTCGACTCCACGCTGCAGCTCAGCAGGCGATAACCGCTGCGCATCAGTACGATCCCAACTATTCTTCGTCGCAGTACGACCCCAACAACTATTATTATGGACATCAGCCATGTCAGCCGTGGCCATAGACCAACTTAGGCCAAAAGCCTAAGCTTGGGGGAGTACGTATTTCTCACCGACATTACATTTATGTTCACACACACTCATTACTAGATGTCGATGCTCATACTTTTTCATTGTAATATCCATGCTAGTTTATTTTCTTTTTCGTGCTTTCTTCTTGTGTGTTTGTTGAACCTTAAGAAAAAACAAAAAAATAGTAGTAGTTTATTTTTCTGCTGTAGTAATAATAATTAAAAAGAAAACCCAAAAATATTTCCCGTTCTTCATTTGCTTGTTGGGAGCTTTCCCGTGTAAATAGTTTTATTTCTTTTCTTTTCTGTGGGGGTCAGTAGGAGAAGACCATAATTAAATTGTTGAAGTGACTCTTATATGCATCATTGTTGATTTAACCAAGAGCCCATATTTCCTTGTCTTCTCCTGTTTATTGAATGCTCGCAGATTCCAGCTTAGTCCAATGCACGTACACTCTTATTATTATTCACACCGTTCGGTCGTGCAAGTGAAAGGAAATTATGATGATATATGATGGACTGGCTGAGATGAGAAAAGTTGGTATGAACTCGACCTCTTTTGTTTTTGTAAATATGATGAGTCCCTCGTTCTTGATTTAGCTTATTATGGATAAACATGTTTGCAATGACAATTAG
The DNA here is from genome assembly GCF_003073215.2 of Triticum urartu. NCBI lineage: Eukaryota > Viridiplantae > Streptophyta > Magnoliopsida > Poales > Poaceae > Triticum > Triticum urartu. Next base: position 236,293,374 of record NC_053027.1, on the reverse strand, counting down.
AGATCATAGTTGCTTGTGCCATGCTTAATTAGCTATGAGTTATAATGATTTACCTTGTATGACAACATGCTATTGAGATGATTATGATGTGGTATGATGGGGTGATATCCTCTTTTGAATGATTTAAGTGACTTAACTTGGCACATGTTCACGCATGTAGTTGAAACAAATCAACATAGCCTTCACGATATTTATGTTCATGGTGGATTATATCCTACTCATGCCTGCATCCAATATTTATTAATTTTAATGCATGTAGATGGGTGTTGTCGCTCTCTAGTTGGTCGCTTCCCAGTCTTTTGCTAGCCTTCACCTGTACTAAGCAGGAATACTGCTTGTGCATCCAATCCCTTAAACCCCAAAGTTATTCCAGATGAGTCCACCATACCTTCCTATATGCGGTATCTACCTGCCGTTCCAAGTAAATTTGTATGTGCCAAACTCTAAACCTTCAAATAAACATTATGTTTTGTATGCTCGAATAGCTCATGTATCAACAAAGGCTGTCCTTATCTTCCGTGTTAGGCGGGTTATTCTCAAGAGGAGTGGACTTCGCTCCTCACTCACGAGAAAATGGCTGGTCACCGGGATGCCCAGTCCCATGCTTTATGCAAACTAAATCAAAATTAATTGCAAACAAAACTCCCCCTCGGACCTGATGTATGTTGGAGGCACTCGTTGTTTCGAGCAAGCCATGGATTGATGCTTATTGGTGGAGGGGGAGTATAAACTTTACCGTTCTATTTGGGAATCGCCTATAATGTGTTTAGCATGGAAGATATCGCCATCTCTTAGTTGTTACGTTGACAATGAAAGTGTACCGCTCAAAATGCAATTTATCTCTATTTCAAAACCGAGCTGTGGCACCTCTACAAATCCCTGCTTCCCTCTGTGAAGGGCCTATCCATTTACTTTTATGTTGAGTCATCACCCTCTTATTAAAAAGCACTAGCTGGAGAGCACAGCCGTCATTTGCATTCATCACTGTTAATTTACATTGGGTATGGCTATGATTGGATCTCTTTTACCATGAATTACAATGTCTAGTCAGTCCTTGATCTTTAAAGGTGCTCTGCATTTATGTTTTGCGGTCTCAGAAAGGGCTAGCGAGATACCATCTTGTTATATCATATTATGATTGTTTTGAGAAAGTGTTGTCATCCGAGAATTATTATTATTACTTGCTAGTTGATTATGCTATTGATATGTGTAATTGTGAGACCTGAGAATTATTGCAAATGTGGTTAGTTATGATCTATGCTGAAAATTTGAATGCTGGCTTGACATAGTTACAATAACAAGAGCAAACAGAGTTTGTAGAAGTTTTTCTTTCTTTCTTTCAGTTTGTCAACTGAATTGCTTGAGGACAAGCAAGGGTTTAAGCTTGGGGGAGTTGATACGTCTCCGTCGTATCTACTTTTCCAAACACTTTTGCCCTTGTTTTGGACTCTAACTTGTATGATTTGAATGGAACTAACCTGGACTGACGCTGTTTTCAGCATAATTGCCATGGTGTTGTTTTATGTGCAGAAAACAAATATTCTTGGAATGACCTGAAACTCCACGGAACATCTTAGAAAAAACAATAAAAAATCCTCGCCAAAGATGAAGACCAGGGGGCCCACACCCTTCTCACGAGGGTTGGGGGCGTGCCCCCCTACCTCATGGGCCCCCTGGAAACCCTCCGATGCCAACTCCAACTCTATATATTTGCTTTCGGAGAGAAAAAATAAGAGAGAAGAAATCATCGCGTTTTACGATACGGAGCCACTGCCAAGCCCTAAAACCTCTCGGGAGGGCTGATCTGGAGACCGTTCGGGGCTCCGGAGAGGGGGATTCGTCGCCGTCGTCATCATCAACCATCCTCCATCACCAATTTCATGATGCTCACCGCCGTGCGTGAGTAATTCCATCATAGGATTGCTGGACGGTGATGGGTTGGATGAGATTTATCATGTAATCGAGTTAGTTTTGTTAGGGTTTGATCCCTAGTATCAACTATGTTCTGAGATTGATGTTGCTATGACTTTGCTATGCTTAATGCTTGACACTAGGGCCCGAGTGCCATGATTTCAGATCTTAACCTATTATGTTTTCATGAATATATGTGAGTTCTTGATCCTATCTTGCAAGTCTATAGTCACCTACTATGTGTTATGATCCGGCAACCCCGAAGTGACAATAATCGGGACCACTCCCGGTGATGACCATAGTTTGAGGAGTTCATGTATTCACTATGTGCTAATGCTTTGTTTCGGTTCTCTATTAAAAGGAGGCCTTAATATCCCTTAGTTTCCAATAGGACCCCGCTGCCACGGGAGGGTAGGACAAAAGATGTCATGCAAGTTCTTTTCCATAATCACGTATGACTATATACGGAATATATGCCTACATTACATTGATAAATTGGAGCTAGTTCTGTGTCACCCTATGTTATGACTGTTACATGATGAACCGCATCCGGCATAATTATCCATCACTGATCCGGTGCCTACGAGTTTTCCATATACTGGTTCTCGCTTATTTACTTTCCCGCTGCTACTGTTACAATCACTAGAAAATACCAAAAACATTACTTTTGTTGTCTTTACTTTTGTTGCCGCAACCACCATTATCATATTACTTTGCTACTAAACACTTTGCTGCAGATACTAAGTTTCCAGGTGTGGTTGAATTGACAACTCAGCTGCTAATACTTGAGAATATTCTTTGGCTCCCCTTGTGTCGAATCAATAAATTTGGGTTGTATACTCTACACTCGAAAGCTGTTGCGATCCCCTATACTTGTGGGTTATCAATGCACATGTTATGTATGGCTCTGCGGAGCCTTTAAATAAAGTACTTGGGTTGTAGAGTTTTGTTGTGATGCCATGTTGTATTTACACATATCGAGCATATTGTGTGTATGATTGAAATGCTTGGTATGTGTGGCATCCGACAATCTAGTTGTTTATCCTTGGCAGCCTCTCTTATGGGGAAATGTAGTCTAGTGCTCCTTGAGCCATAGTAGTCCGCTACAGCCCGGTTCACCGGAGTCCTGCTAGCCCAGCACTACTTCTCAGGACACTTGACTGGCCGGCATGTGTTTCACTTCGTTCCTATGTCTGTCCCTTCGGGGAAATGTCACGCGGTGACATCCGGAGTCCTGCCTAGCCTGCTACAGCCCGGGTTCCCCGGAGTCCTGTTAGCCCAGTGCTACAGCCCGGATTCACACGCTGTTGACTGACATGCTAGATGTGATTCATGTATGCCTGTCCCCATAGGTCTGTGCCGCTTTGGGTTCACGACTAGCCATGTCGGCCCGGGTTCACTGTCATATACGTGAGCCAAAAGGCGCAAACGGTCCCGGGCCATGGTAACGTGACACCCGAGGGGGTACCGTGCGTGAGGCCGCAAGGTGATATGAGGTGTTACCGGCTAGATCGATGTGACATGGAATAGTGGTCCTGACAGCGTTGGCATCAGAGCCGGACTGCCTGTAGGTTCATTGAGCCAAACTGGTCGATGTCGAGTCTAGAAATGCTTTAGTTATATGTAGGGGAATTGATTGTGGAAGGGAACGTAAGGATCTTTTACTCCTTTACCTTATGCCCTCTAATCTGAGTCATTCTCTTCTCATTCTACGTGGGTTAAGGACTAGGCTCTCTTCTCTCTATCAGGTTCACGTGTTACTAATCCGTAGTAGCTTATAGGATTGTTGTTACAAGCGTCAGTACAGTTTCTACTAGTTTTAGTATGTTGTTAGTTGAACCAGAACCTTGATATGATGTTGTTGAGTGGTTTTGCGAACTGTTGTGAATGTCTCAAATCTTTTTCTGAGCATTTACAGCTGTTATGCTGTCCGATTTCTCGTAGAAGATTCTAATGCCTTTACATTATTCTGTGCTTTCAGATGGCCAACCGTTCCCAGAACCAAGTTGGTTCGAGTGATGGCCGAGACAGGCTATCGATGGTATCCGGAATATACCGTCGAGGAGCAGTTCCGAGACTTCAACCAGAGCCAGTACCTTTGTACCATAAGGATATATCCCTCTTATCCTGGAGCCACTGAACCCCTCCGCTGCGCTTATGGGCTTGGGGTTATTATTGAGATGTCTTTGCAGGATGGAGCTTACTCAATGATGACTATCATTCGAGCCAGGACTGCCTTGCTGCAGAACACCAATTTCCGCTAGATGCCAGCCTCACTCCCTGGAGCACAGGGGTACTATCAGGCTTTGTACTATGACTCTACACATGAGGAGTCACTACTCTGTACCACTGCCGAGATGCTCAAGGATAAGGACCGCGAAAATCAGGCCTTGCGTATGGAGCTTTTCAACACTCATTCTGATCACTGGGCCACTTTGACTCGGTTTGCACCAGATGTGCAGGCAGGGTACATGGACATGAGGGACCTGTACCCTGTGCGGTCTAGATTGCCAGATTGTATGGAGTGGCGTGATGTAGGAGGCATCACCCCTCCTCGTGGTCCCCGTCTGCCACCGGTTGTGGGACCAAGGCCACATCTGAGTCCCTATGGTCCGCAGGCTCCGGAGGACCGTCTATTCCCAGATGATCATGTTCTGCTTCCAGGCTTTGGTGGTGACTTTTATGAGGATTACTACAAAGCCGTCTGAGCTAGTAGTAGTTTCACTAGTACTGTAATAGTTGTATTCTCCACAGTCCTGCGTGACCGTGGGATACGACTTGGTGTGTATCACGCTCCGGAGGTGTAGAAAAATAATGTATAGGAGCTTGGAATGCCTCTGGTGAGATGTAATGTCTTTCACCGTAGTTGTACTCTAGCCTGGGCTTGTACAAAACTATGTATGGTGTTTATGACCAATGGTATATATGTGGCGGTTTCTATATTACCATGTCGTGCAATGAACATATCAGCATTCCATGTTATCCATTAGATTTTGCACTTCCTTGCCAAGATTGTGCCATCCTTGTCTAAACCATTGTCTTGTTTTTCCTAGGATGGTCAACACCCGCAGCAACCATGCTGCCCTGGAGCAGGGGGAAGCCAGTGCAGGTAGGGATGAGAATCTTCCTCACCCGCCTTCTCTGGCCGTAGTTGTGCTGGAGGTAGAAAGAAACAAGTGTGAGACTAACTGCTTGCTGGAGCGGATTGATCAGAACACTGCACGTCATCAGCGAAATGACTTGGTGTCAATCAATGACTTTATCAAGTTGTACCCACCAAAGTTTAATCATTCTATCGAGCCCCTCGACGCGGATGACTGGCTTCGCAGCATCACCCACAAGCTACGTTCTGCCAACGTAGCCGAAGCTGATAAGGTTACCTATGCTGCCTATCACCTCGAAGGCCCTGCTAGCCTTTGGTGGGAAAACTTTGAGGCTATGCGCCCGGTCGGCCAAATCACTACTTGGGCTGAATTCAGTGAGACTTTCCGTGAGCATCACATCCCGGAAGGTCTCATGGATCGTAAGAGGGAAGAGTTCTACAATTTCACCCAAGGCAGACTGACTGTGGATGCTTATAGTCGTGAGTTTGGGAATTTGGCATGTTATGCTCCTGAAGAGGTATCCACTGACGCTAAGAAGCAGGCAAGGTTCCGCGAGGGACTTAGCCCCAAGCTTCGCCACGATCTTCGTCTGCATAAGTGCACCTCCTTCCAGAAGTTGGTCAATAAAGCCATCAGTGCTGAGACAGGTCGGACTGACTATGACGCTTCATGCAAGCACTCTCCCCAACCAATAAAGCCATCAGTGATTTTGGTTCTTCATCTGGCTGTAGATCTTAGAAGCACCGGGTGTGGATTCCAAGCACAGCGCTGCCACCCAGGTTCATTCCGAGGCCATCCTTTGAGGCGCCTCGCCCCAACCAACAGTTTGCACCGCCTAAGACCTATGGTGGCCCCGCAGCTAATGCTGCTCCACGCCCCAATGTTGTGACATGTTTCAAGTGTGGAGAGCCGGGTCACTACAGTCGAGAGTGTCCCTAGAACAACAACCCTAACCAGTTTGGAAAGTCCGTTGGCCATGGTAAGACAGCGGGAAAGACATTCTACGCCAAGCCAGCCACCACTACACGTGGCCATGTCAACTATGTCTCAGCTGAGGAGGCTCATGATGATCCTAACGTCGTCCTTGGTACGCTCCTTGTTAATTGCCATCCGGCATATGTTCTTTTTGATACTGGAGCATATCATTCATTCATATCTGAGAGCTATGCTTGATTGCATAACACGACATTCTGTGACATGCCCACTTCCATGGTAATTCAAACTCCGGGTTCCAAATGGCAAACTTCTAGAGTAAGCCATGGGAATGAAATCCTTGTCGATAGACTTGTCTTCCTTGCATCCCTAATAGCTCTCAAGTCCTCGAACATAAAGATCATCTTGGGTATGGACTGGATGTCAGCCCATTATGCTAAGATTGAGTGCTCTACTAGAACTGTTCAACTTACTCACCCATCGGGCAAGACAGTCAATGTCTTAACTCGAATGGCCAAGCGCCAGCTTTACTCCCTAAATGCCAACCCCCTTCCAGACCTTGAAGATATTCCGGTAGTCCGAGACTTCCCGGATGTCTTCCCAGAAGAACTGCCAGGTGTTCCACCTGACAGGGATGTCGAGTTTGTGATAGACCTTGTTCCAGGAACCGTTCCAATTTCTAGAAGACCCTATAAGATGGCACCCTTAGAACTAGCCGAGCTTAAGAAACAACTCGATGAGTCCTTGAAAAAGGGTTTCATCCGTCCTAATTCCTCTCCTTGGGCTTTCCCCGTCCTCTTCGTCAATAAGAAGGATGGAACGGATCAGATGGTTGTAGATTATTACCGACCTGTCAACTTGGTCACTATCAAGAACAAGTATCCGCTTCCCAGGATCAACGATCTGTATGATCAGCTCGCTGGATTCTCAGTCTTTTCCAAGATGGATTTGAGGTTGGGCTACCATCAAATCAAAATCAAAAACGGGGACATTCCCAAAACGGCTTTTGTTACTCGTTATGGCCAATATGAGTACACCGTTATGTCCTTCGGTTTAACCAATGCCCCAGCCACTTTCTCTCGGTTAATGAACTCGGTCTTCATGGAGTATTTGGATAAATTCGTCGTAGTATACCTTGATGATATACTCATCTACTCCAAGAGTGAGGAGGAACATGCCGAACATCTAAGGCTGGTATTGACGAAACTTCGAGAGCATCGCCTTTATGCCAAATTCTCCAAGTGTGAATTTTGGTTGCCAGAAGTGACCTATCTAGGCCATGTAATCTCTGGTAAGGGTATTGCTGTCAATCCCGAGCGAGTTCAAGCTGTCCTTGATTGGACTCCACCTGAAACGGTCAAGCAAGTTCGGAGCTTCCTTGGCTTAGCGAGCTATTGTCGCCGCTTCGTCGAGAATTTCTCCAAGGTTGCTAAACCTCTAACTGAACTCCTCAAGAAAGATAAAAGGTTCAAGTGGACCCCACAGTGCGAGTTCAGCTTTCAGGAACTGAAAGGACGCCTGACATATGCTCCCGTACTGGTACCACCAGATTTCTCCAAGGACTTTATTATCTATTGCGACAACTCGCGACAAGGACTAGGTTGTATACTCATGCAAGATCGTCAAGTAATTGTCTATGCTTCACGACAATTACACCCCCATGAGGAAAACTATCCCACACATGATCTAGAGCTTGCAGCGGTAGTCCATGCACTTAAAACTTGGCGACATTACCTTCTTGGTAATCGTTTCGACATCTTCACTGATCACCAAAGTCTGAAATATATCTTCACCCAACCGGATTTGAATCTCAGGCAAAGACGTTGGGTCGAGTTGATCTCAGATTACGACTTAGGAATAACTTACACCCCGGGCAAGGCCAATGTCATGGTTGATGCGCTAAGTCGTAAATCTTATTGTAACAATCTGATGTTACAACAAAGTCAACCACTTCTCCATGAGGAATTTCGTAAGCTTAACCTTCACATTGTTCCTCAAGGATTCCTATCCACCCTGGTGGCGAAACCTACCCTTACGGAAATCTCCCATAATAAGAGAAACATTAAGAAATGAGTCACGAATTGTTTCTCCGTTGATGATCAAGGTGTTGTATACTTTGGAAACCGTTTAGTGGTTCCCAAAGCACGAAACCTGAGGCGGCTGATCCTTAAGGAAGCTCATGAATCCCCTCTCGCCATTCATCCCGGTAGTACTAAAATGTATCAAGACCTACACCAGAGGTTTTGGTGGACTAGGATGAAGAGAGAAATTGCTCAATACATTGCTAGTTGCGACGTCTGTCGTCGTGTTAAAGCAGAGCATCAATGGCCTACTGGCACCCTTCAACCTTTGGCTATTCCCGAATGGAAATGGGATAAGATCAGTATGGATTTCATTACTGGGTTTCCCAGGACCAAGAGAGGGAATAATGCTATCTTCGTCATGATCGATCGTCTTTCCAAAGTAGCCCATTTCCTACCTATTCGTAAGAGTATCACCGCTAGCCAGCTACCTGACCTATACATCTCCCGAATAGTGTCTCTTCATGGTGTCCCATTGGAAATCAACTCAGAATGTGGGAGTCTCTTCACCTCTCAATTTTGGGAAAGTTTCCAAAATGCTATGGGAACTCGTCTCTCTTTTAGCACCGCCTTCCACCATCAATCAAGTGGTCAAGCAAGCGAGTAAATCAAATCCTGGAGGATATGCTCCGAGCTTCTGTCATCTCATTCGGAATGGATTGGGAGAAATGCCTTCCATTCACGGAGTTCGCTTATAACAATAGTTATCAAGCTAGCTTGTGCAAAGCTCCTTTCAAAGTTCTCTATGGACGAAAATGTCGAACGCCGCTTAACTGGTCAGAAACCAGGGAAAGACAACTCTTTGGCCCGGATATGATTCAGGAAGCAGAAGAGCAGGTTCGCGTTATTCGTGAGAAATTGAAAACAGCCCAATCTCGTCAAAAGAGCCAATATGACCGTAAACATAAGCTCATGACTTATGAAGTCGGCGAGAAGGCTTACCTTCGGGTTACTCCGTTAAAGGGAACCCATCGTTTTGGTATCAAAGGCAAATTGGCTCCTCGTTAGATTGGACCCTTTCGCATTCTTGCAAAACGAGGAGAAGGTTCCTACCAATTGGAACTACCTCCACATCTTTCTGGAGTTCACGATGTCTTACACGTTTCTCAACTCAGGCATTGCTTCGTGGATCCTATCCGTGGAGTGGACCACGAAACGCTTGATCTACAAGATAATATCTCATATCGGGAATATCTCATTCATATCCTTGATCAAGCCGAGCGTACCACTCGACGCCGTAACATTAAGTTTCTTAAGGTTCAATGGTCACACCACTCTGAAAAAGAAGCCACTTGGGAAAGGGAGGATCGTCTTCGACTCGTGTACCCCACCTTCTTCCCAACGGATCCTAAATCTCGGGAAGAGATTCTTTTGAGTGGGGGTGAGTTGTCACACCCTAGCTAGTTCATGCATTAGAGTGTTGCATCACGTTTATTTTCCCAGAAAACTGGAATGGGGATGACAGAACCCCCAGCACCCCCCTGGAACAACTAGGGTTTACTAAAAAAATTTCAATGAACCTGAAATGCCCTTCTAAAAAGTCCACCCTTTTTGTTTTGGGTTAAAACCTTTGACAAAAATGGTGCACACTTTTCTAGGACATCATAAGGTCATTGGATTAATTTATTACTAATTGCATTTGGGCAATTTAAATCCTATAAATATTTTAAAATGCCCAAATAATCCTGAAAGTATTTTTAGGCTATTGAGAATATTTTCCATGTGCCTCTGAATATTTTCAGGTTTTTCCTAAAAAAATAGTATTTTTACTATTTCAAAACACAAAACAGAATAAATAAAAAAATAGAAAAATAGAGAGAAAGGAAACTTACCTGGCGCTCACCTGGCGGCCCAGCACTGTGCTGGCCCATGGCCAGTCAGCTGCTTCCTCTCGCCAGGCAGGCAGGCATAGAGGTGAGCGCCAGCGCGCCTGAGCTCGCCACTGCGACAACTGCTTGCTACCCGCGCCCCTGGACGTCTGGACGACCTCCACGTCGTCGCCCCAACCCCCTGGACCCCTCCATTCGCCCCCAACGCCTCTCCCTCGCCCTCTCCCACCATGGCCGTCGCTCCTGCCGCCGCACCGTCGCCGTAGCCGCGCCCTCCGTCATCCTCGCGCCGTGCCATCGTGTCCACGAGCTCCGCCGTCGTCGACTACATCGAGCAGGCCGAGCCCCGACCGCTCGCCAGCTCTGGAGTCGCCCCGATCTCGTCTTCCCCAACTCTGGCCGCCGGAGATACCCTTCGCCTTCACCGCAGCACCAGCTCATCCCCGACCTCACCGTCTTCCTCGTTGTGATCACCGTGAGCCCAACTACCTCCTCCCCCTCTCCATTAACTTCCTCCTGCACCATGTGCATCGCACCACGCACACCCGAGCACCCGCCGCCGCTGAGCTCATCGCCGACGTGACTCCGGCCACCCACCGGCCACACCTTTGTGACCAACGCAACCACCGCACTCGCAGGAGCCCGTAGCACCACTCCACGCGCCTCGCCGTGCCCCGTAGCCTCGGTTTCGACCTTGACCGAACTCCGGCGACCGTCAAGGTCGTCGCCGGCGACGTTTCCGGCCACCCCAGCTCCACCCACTGCCACCACTCGACGCGGCTTGCTCCCAGCTACGCGTAGATGCTCTCCACCGTCGTTTTGGTCGTCGGAGCACGAAACCCGCATCACTCTGCCGCATCTGGCCTCGCCGGCGGCTAAACGCCGGCGAGTTTGACCCTGTTTGACCCCGTGTGGGCCCAGGTTGACTTCCCTTGAGTCTATGACACGTGGGACCACCGTGCTAATTAACTTAGATTAGCACTAATCAAAATTAGTTAGTTAATTAACCACTGACAGACGGGGCCCACCGGTCAGGTTTGACCTGGGCTGGCGCCTTTGACCTGCTGACGTCACCTTGACGCAATGCTGACGCAATAACTCAATTACTGGAATTATTCTTATATAGGAAATTCCATAAAATATTACAAACTTCAAAAATTCATAAATTTTAATCTGTACCTCCAAATGCAAAGATTTATGTATGAAATTTGATCAGAAAAATTCAATCTTTCCATCTGTAATGGTTTCACGCATGACAAAACACTTTAAACTTACTGATTAGGTGAAACAAGCTAATACACTTATAATGCTTAAGAACATGAGCTTCCATTTGAATCTTTGATTCAAATGGACCCAAACCAACTTGTTTCACATTGCATTAGGCAGGACACCTCATATTGCCATGTCAAATCATGCATCATATTGTTGCATATTGCCATGTGATGATTGTGTTCTGTGGTGTCTTTCATGGTAGGTTCTGCCTCCGAGGATATTTCCGAGTATCCAGCTGAAGGGCAATACCCTACTACTACTCCATCAGGCAAGCAGCCCCATTGATCATATCGATACAGTCGCATGTTCTCGCTTCTGCTCTCATTTACTGCATTAAGACAACAACGTTTCAAACTGCCGTGTGGTGCGGTAGTTGAACCCTTATCCTCTACATGACCTGTCATTGCCACAGTAACTAGATGAAACCCACTAGCATGTGTAGGAGTTGATTGAGCCATGTATGTGTTTCCTACCTTGCTATGCCTTCTATGCTTAGAGTTGTGTCAGGTCTAGTTCATCTGGGTGATGTGCTAGAGTGAAATGATTACGTCGGTAATGTGAGGGATGTGTTGAACATGTTTTGGTAAAGGTATCGATGAGAGGTCATGTAGGAGTACATGGTGGGTTGTTTCATTGAGGCCGTCCTAAGAACTGAGATCTGTATGTGTGATTCAAGAATCAGTTACTACCATACATTGGGCCCGAAATCAATGGACCCTCTTGGCTTCTTAATCACCCTAGTACTTTGTCCAGGAGTTGCAATTAGTTTCTGGTGTTTGTAGGTTATGTGTTGGCGGCCGTGCGTAGCACTGACCCTAGGGGTGGGCTATGATGCCGTAGATACACCATGGCACGGTGTACCGAGTCACCCGTTTGGTGTCTCGGGAACCCTGTTCACATTGTTCGGGGCCGTATGTGGAAACCTCGGCCGGACTCCCTGTGGATGGAACCTGGATAGGCGATAACCCTAGACTAGAGACTTGAGTGTTTCGGTAGGCTGTGGCCGACACCCTCGTTGGGCTTCCGCTTGAAGGTTGCCGAGTACATGTCGTGTAAACGACGATAAGTGGTGAGAGCGTGTATGAAGAAGTACACCCCTGCAGGGTTAACATCATCTATTCGAATAGCCGCATCCGCGGTAAAGGACTACTTGGTTGCCTATACAGTTCATAGACAAGTTAATGGTTACTACTAAAAGACTCAAGATAAGTGTGAGTACCGAGGATGGCCCTCTCGTAGGATGACGAGGGAGGATCCCCGGTGGAGTATTGTGTTGGTGTTTAGTGGACTCATGTGCAAAAGCTATTTTACAGTGGTGTCTCGTAGGATAGCTTAGCCAAGAGTCAAAGCTGGCTTGCTGCAATAACTCCACCACCTTCTTGAGAATGAGCATGTATAGTAGGATCTGTTGTAAGACTTGCTGAGTACCTTCGTACTCATGTTGCTTTAATTACTGTTTTCAGATGACAACACCACCCCCTCCGATGGGTTTTACATAGACCTCGATGTCGATGAGTAACTTGCCACCCAGGTGGTGATTCTGGCCATGGAGGGCCCTATGTAGATAGACAGGCTTCGACAAGCCTTCTTTCATTCTAGTGTATGTACTCACACTTATTTGCTTCCGCATGTGCTTGTATGCTTGTATGACTTGAGTGTCGGGTTTTGTGACCCCTACCTGTATGAACATGTTATGTATGGCTCTCCGGAGCCTTTAAATAAAGTACTTGAGTAGTAGAGTTCTGTTGTGATGCCATGTTGTATTTACACATATCGAGCATATTGTGTGTATGATTGAAATGCTTGGTATGTGTGGGATCCGACAATCTAGTTGTTCACCGGAGTCCTGCTAGCCCAGCACTACTGCTCAGGACACTTGACTGGCTGGCATGTGTTTCACTTTGTTCCTATGTCTGTCCCTTCGGGGAAATGTCACGCGGTGACATCCGGAGTCCTGCCTAGCCTACTATAGTCCGGGTTCCCCGGAATCCTGCTAGCCCAGTGCTACAGCCCGGATTCACATGCTGTTGACCGACATGCTCGATGTGATTCATGTATGCCTGTCCCCATAGGTCTGTGCCGCTTTGGGTTCATGACTAGCCATGTCGGCCCGGGTTCTCTATCATATGGATGCTAGCGACACTATCATATACGTGAGACAAAAGGCGCACACGGTCCCGGGCCATGGTATGGCGACACCCGAGGGGATACCGTGCGTGAGGCCGCAAGGTGATATGAGGTGTTACCGGCTAGATCGATGTGACTTGGAATCGGGGTCCTAACAATGGCCCATGGATTTCATCCGACGTTAACAAGCCGAAAGTCACAACAGGCTGAAATTGGCCCAAATCTGTAGTGTGCCTTTAACGAGCCGAATGTCAGACATGGCCGAATATGACCCATATCCTTCACGGTCATTTATGGGCCGAAAGTTTCAATGACCTATAAATGGGCCCAAATGAAGCAGGACCTTTAACAGGCCAGAAACACATCGGTCCGTAATTCGGCCCAAATTCTTAGCGAACTGTTAACGGGCCAGAAGTGACCATGGGCCGCGATGATGACAAGTTTAGGACGGGCCATTGACGGGCCGATTTGACAATAGCCGTACGGGCTTTAACTGAGAATGTTGGGCCTTTAGCTGGGCCGGCCCATTATGGTCTGCAAATTCTTGTGGGCCTTTAGCTAGGCCGGCCCATTATGGCCCGCTAAATCTTGTGGGCCTTTAGTTGGGCCAGCCCATTTAATCTTTATGGGCCACTTTTGGGCCGGTCCACGTATCAACGTATCATAGGCGCATCTCTCCCATTGGATGAGTGACACATGTGCCAACGCATTGCTAACACGTGGTTCCGTCAGCCAATGAGAATTTTACATGTGGAAAATCGGCTTTGGTCGTGGCTGTTAGCGAGTTATCGGATCCAAAACCGGACGCGATAGCTTAACGGCGTCCTGATACGATGAATGCCACATGTCGGTCACCTTTAATGAAAGCACTTCTATGACGCGTGATTTATCGTCATGGAAGTGGACAGTTCCATGATGATAATTTTGGTAATGTCATGGAACACTTCTACGACAGCACATGTATGACTATCTTGATTCTATCATAAAATTGTCATGGATGTAGATGCATCACAGCAAATGTGACCTACTGTGACAAACATGTATCATCACGGAAGTGTCCTTCTTTTTGTAGTGCTCAGCAACTCTTATAGCGCTTCTAGTTGCAGGTGCAGTTGCAGTTTGTTCCATGTTGGGACATCGATATCATGTGATATCACAATATCTCTTATTTAATTAATGCATCTATATATTTGGTAAATAGTGGAAGGCTCGTACTTTTGCCTGGTGTTTTTGTCCACTCTTGCCACCCTAGTTTCCGTACTAGTGTTATGTTCCTTGATTTTGCTTGCCTAACATGATGAGGGTTTATGGGCCCCTCTTGACAGTTCGCTTTGAATAAAACTCTTCCAGTAAGGCCCAACGTTGTTTTTACCATTTGCTCAACATAATAACTAAACATGATAATAAATTTCACTCGTAGGGAGTTAACGCTACCCGAGGTTCATTGTTCAAGCTAATACAGGGGGGCCAGTGTTGATGGTGTTGGTCCCAAACTAGAGCACCGTGTGGCACCGCCTCTTGGCAACTTGGGGTATCTGGTACCTGTACGCTTAGCTCATTCGTTATGGCCTGAGACGAGATACGCGCGGCTACTATCCGGTTGTCGGCACATCGGGAAGTCTTGCTGGACTTGTTTTACCATTGTGGAAATGTCTTGTGCACCGGGATCCCAAGTCAGATTGGATGTCTTGCCATGGAGGATTGTCTCCGCGGATCGTGAGCTTGTCATGGGCTAAGTTGGGACACCCCTGCAGGGTTTAAACTTTCCAGAGCCGTGCCCGCGGTTATGTGGCAGATGGTAATTTTTAATATCCGGTTGTAGAGAACTTGACACCAGACTCAAAATAAAATACACCAACCGTGTGTGTAACCGTGACTGTCTCTTTCCAGGTGTGTCTAGAAGAGAACACGGTGGGATTATGTTTGACCGTTAAGTAGTTTCGGGTCACTTCTTGGTCATTACTAGTTTGTGACCGTTTGCGTTGTTTCTCATCTTATTCTTGTATTCATAAGTTAGCCACCATAGAATGCTTAGTCGCTTGCTGCAACCTCACCACTTATCCTTTCCATACCCATTAAGCTTTGCTAGTCTTTACACCCATGGTAATGGGATTGCTGAGTCCTCATGGCTCACAGATTACTACAACAACAGTTGCAGTTATAGGTAATGCGATGATCACGACGTGAGAGCGATGTTTACTAGTTTTCGATTTCTTCTTCTTCTTCGATCTTGGGATAGGTTCCTAGTCAGCAGCCTGGGCTACTAGGGTGGATGTCGTTTGATTATCTGTTTGTGTTTCATCCGTAGTCGGATGTTTTCCTCGTGTATGATGTTTTGATGGATTTCTGTGTCATTTGTATGCCCTTTGTATGTATCCCCAGCTATTATGTAATGGTACGATGTAATGATATCCACATAAAGCGTTTCAATATGTGCCTCTATCCTTGGTGGGACCGTCGAGTTTCTCCCGAATAGGACCGCATATTGGGCGTGACAGCTGGTCCTTAGGTGGTGCCACTGGACACCCCGCTCTCATGAGTTTCTTGGTGGAGTAGATGCTTCTTCTTCTTGGGGACAGCCTCAGGGGGTAGATGTCCCCTTCATCGTCTGGGTTCTCGACTGCCGCAGCCTGGTAGGCGCGCTTGAGAGAGCACTGAGGGAGTCCTGGACTAAGGGGTCCTCGAGCGTCTGTCCTGTTAGCCATGGGCCGGACTGATAGGTCGTGAAGATACGAAGACCGAGGACTACACCCGTGTCCGTATGGTACTCTCCTTGGCGTGCAAGGCATGCTTGGCTACTAAATATGTAGATTACCTTCTTTGTAACCGACCTTGTGCAACCCTAGATCCTCCCGGTGTCTATATAAACCGGAGGACTTAGTCCGGAGGGAGATAGACATTATCATAGCCATACCAGCTAGACCTATAGGGTTTAACAATTACGATCTCGTGGTAGATCAACTCTTGTAATACTCATATTCATCAAGATCATTCAAGCAGGATGTAGGGTATTACCTCCATAGAGAGGGCCCGAACCTGGGTAAAACATTGTGTCCCCTGTCTCCTGTTACCATCGACCTTAGACGCACAGTTCGGGATCCCCTACCCGATATAAGCCGGTTTTTACACTGACATTGGTGCTTTCATTGAGAGTTCCACTGTGACGTCGACGACAGGATCGATGTCTCGCCTTGTTCTCAAGGATAATATCACCACCGAAGGAACGCTGGCTCCAGGACAAACCCTCCAGTTGGGCGGCTTTATCATGACTGCCCGTTCGGTCGTTAAGCTGACAATGACCTCTCGGGTCATCGAAAACCCCCTTCATATCGACTCCGAACACTGCAAGCAGATGGATCTGGCGGAGCTTTCGTCCTTAAACGAACTCTTAGATCGCATCGCCGCCCTGGGGGTCGCTACAGACTACGATCGAATTGGGATTAAACCCGATCAGAGAGAAATCAAATCTCCACCGATCACCCACCAGATAGTAGTAGTCGAGGAGCGAGTCGACAACTCTTCCTCCATACTAAGGACGGACTATGTCCGGATCTACGGTCTCAAAGAGCCGGACACCTACCCTCGAGGAGATGCATCCTGCCCTCCGAACATAGAATCGGACGACGGGCCTAAGAAATTAGTGGACATCCCGGAGCCCGATCTGTTATGTTTGGAAGACCTTCAGACTCTAGATCCAAAACAAGGTCACGGTTCAGATTTAAATCCACCCAGCCACCCAAATACAAGCGCTCTCATGAGCATACAACAGAAGTCTCAGGAAACGGTCCACCACTTCTGGGCCAGATTCCTTCTTGTCAAAAACAAGATTAAAGATTGTCGCGACGAGGAAGCGATCTCAGTGTTCCGCAACAATTGCAGGGATGAAACAATCCTCAATGCCATCAACCGCCTTCGCATCCTACACTTTGCTGACTTGGCAACTATCATACAGAAGTACATCGCAATGGAAAGCGCTTGGAAAACTCAAGCAGCCCGTTGGGAATCATCGGTCCCCACCCAACCCCTTATTCAGGCGAAAAGGGTGCACCCTTGCAACATGCCTGGTTCAATAATAAAGAAATAGAGGTCCAGTACGGGGCGTGGAACAGTTCTGGAAGGATGGCTCGATGGGCCATGCAAAATACATGCAACACCGGATAACATACCAACACATAGCCTTAGAGCATGTTGGATACTTTGGCAAGTGGCCAAGAGCCGTGAGGATATCCTCACTAAGAATACCCAGAACAACACCCCAGAAGACAATGACCCCAAAGTACTGACGATCTTCGAGACATTCGCCTCAAACAATAGGCACAAAAGAGCACTACGCGGACTCGCCGAAGTCTGTCAAATAGCAGCATTAAACCCTTAGAACGACACGGCTATAACTTTTAATGACGGTGACGAACCAAAATACAGGACATTCTAAGCACGATCCACCTTGGTCCTCAGTCCAATCATGGATGGCTTTCGGCTCACCAAGGTCCTCATGGACGGCGGCAGCGGACTAAACCTCACCTATGAGGATACAATACAAAAAATGGAAATAGACAGGAGCCGCATCGAGCAAAGCAACACAACCTTCCAGGGAATCATTCCCAGTCGAGAGGCACGGTTTGCGGGGAAAATCACACTCGGCATGGTACTCGGCACACCGGAGAACTATCGGTCCGAAGAAATAACCTTCCATGTGGCCCCTTTCAACATCCGATATCACACCCTCTTAGGGCAAGATGCATTTACGTGCTTCCAAGAGGTATGCCATTATGGATACATGAAGCTTAAGATGCCTGGGCCCAACGGTATAATCACTCTAGCTAGTGATCCGGACATAGCACTCTGCGCCGAGAACAAAACTGCATCCTTGGAACTCGAGGCATTATCTGAAGCCCTCGCGGACGAAGAATTAACCACGCTGCGCTCCACGGTGGACAGGGATGATGTGGTCCTAGACAAACGACCCAGATAAACCTCATTCAAACCAGCAGAAGAAATAGTCAAATTCCAAGTCCATCCAACGGACCCCAAGAAGACAACATCCATTGGAGCACAACTAGACCCAACGGTTGACGCCGCGCTACGAGAGTTCCTACGTGAGAATTGGGATATATTCGCCTGGCACCCTTCTTATATACTAGGAATCCCATGCAAGTTGGCCGAACACATCCTCAATATATTGAAGGGATATAAACCGGTCAAGCAAACACTGAGGCGCTTTTTCGAACCCAAACGACAAGCTATGGGGGAGGAGCTAGCCAAGCTATTCGAGGCAGGATTCATTAGAGAAATAAAACATCCGGACTGGCTAGCAAACCTAGTGATGGTTCCAAAGAAAGACAAGTCATGGCGCCTGTGCGTCGATTTCCAAGACCTCAACAAGGCTTGCCCTAAGGACCCCTTCCCCATCCCCTGCATTGACCAGATCATTGATGCTACCGCAGGACACAACTCATTATGCTTCCTTGACGCATATTCCGGATAACATCAAAGTAAAATGAAGGAGTCCGATCAAGCTGCAACAACATTCATCACCCCATATGGGCCATTCTGCTTCAACACCATGCCCTTCGGACTCAAGAATGTCGGCGCCACTTATCAATGCATGATCCAAACACGCCTGGAGAAACACATCGGAAAGACAATTGAAGCCTATGTGGATGACGTCGTAATCAAGACAAGGCACGTCAAAACACTAATAGACGACAT
This sequence comes from Triticum urartu, assembly GCF_003073215.2. NCBI lineage: Eukaryota > Viridiplantae > Streptophyta > Magnoliopsida > Poales > Poaceae > Triticum > Triticum urartu. Next base: position 236,274,408 of record NC_053027.1, on the reverse strand, counting down.
GCGCCTCACATTTGACAACCTCCGCGCATATGACATTAAGCTCAATCTTGAAAAGTGTGTTTTCGGCGTCCCCGCGGGAAAGCTGCTGGGCTTCATCATTTCCAATAGAGGAATTGAAGCAAATCCAGCCAAAATCTGAGCTTTGTAACAATTGGCTACGCCAACAGACCTTAAGCAAGTCCAAAAACTCATAGGTTGCATGGCAACTCTAAGCCGCTTTATCTCCAGATTGGGAGAAAAGGCACTGCCACTCTATCGTCTTCTACGGTGAACCAATCACTTCGAGTGGACGGACGCGACAATAGCTGGACTGGAAGAAATAAAAACCCTTCTAGCGATCAAACCAATCCTGGCCGCACCAAACGTTGGCGAACCCATGTTGTTATACATATCAGCAACACATCAGGTGGTGAGCGTCGTACTCGTTGTTGAACGAGAACAGAACAGACACAAATTCCCGCTTCAGAAGCCAGTATACTATGTATCCACTGTCCTTACTCCATGCAAATCCCGGTACCCCCATTATCAAAAGATAGCATATGCGGTCTTCATGGCATCCCGAAAGCTATGACAGTAATTCCAGGAGTGTTCGATCACGGTGGCTTCCGAAGTACCACTCAACGACATAATAAACAACCGCGATGCCACTGGCCGGATTTCCAAATGGGCCATTGAGCTCCTCCCGTTTGACATTACATATAAACCACGTCGAACTATTAAATTCCAAGTACTGGCTGACTTCATCGCCGAATAGACAGAGGCCGAACTCCTTAAAGAGTATGGCACATATTCCAATTCGGTTATGTATTTCGATGGCTCCAAAATGCTTGTAGGACTAGGAGCGGGCGTCGTTTTAACGTCCCCTACTAGAGACGTCGTTCAGTATGTATTCCCAATACTATACACAGACTCCAATAACGCAGCCGAATACGAGGCCTTATTGCATGGTCTCCGGATGGCTGTCTCCATGGGCATACATTGCCTGGAAGTGCGCGGGGACTCAACTAGCAATATCTCAAATAAATGGAGACTTTGATGCCAAAGACCCGCAGATGGCAGCTTATCGTAATGCCATCCTAAAAATGTCGGCTCGGTTCGAGGGTCTCGAGTTCCATCATGTGGCCCGAGAGAGTAATCAAACGGCGGACGTCCTCGCTCGAATAGGCGCTAAGTGCGACCTCGTCCCACCCAACATTTTTCTGGAAAGGCTTTTCAAGCCATCCGTGGTGTGGCAGGGGGAGGGCAGAAACACCAGTCCGGATCCGAACACAACCCCAGATTCCAAAAACACCGATATCATCGGAGGCTCAACCACCGAAATAACACCATCGGCCCATCTCATCATGGCAGTCATTGCCCCATGGACCAAACCATTCCTGGCCTACCTTAATAAGAAGGAGCTTCCCGAGTATCATAATGAGGCCTACTGCATTGTCCGGCGTTCTAAGGCCTACAAGGTTAATGACGGAGAACTCTATAGGAAAAGCCCTACCGGTGTTCTTCAAAGATGTATCTCTTAGGAAGAGGGGCGGTAGCTCTTGGTGGAAATTCACGCTGTACTCAGCGGTCACCACGCCGCAGCTCAAGCCCTTGTTAGGAAGGCCTTTCATAAAGGGTTTTATTGGCCGATGGCCCGAGCAGATGCACAGGACCTTGTTCAATGTTGCGTCGGCTGCCAACTCTTCGCCAACCAAAGCCATATGCCCCCCACTGCCTTACAAACAATCCCCGTCACTTGGCCTTCTGCGGTCTGGGGACTCGATATGGTCGGACCCCTTAAAGGAGGAAGCCATAATAGAAAGTATCTGCTAGTCATGGTGGATAAATTCACTAAGTGGATAGAGGCCAAACCAGTCAAAATGGCCAAGGCGGGGCCGGTAATAGATTTCATATCTGGCGTGGTACACTGTTATGGTGTTCCACACAGCATCATCACCGATAATGGCTCTAATTTCACAGCCGATGAAGTGAAAACTTGGTGTGCTAATCTGGGCATTAAGCTCGATTGGTCAAGTCGAACGGGCTAATGGTCTTATTATGCGCGGTATCAAACCTAGACTAGTGCGGTCTTTGAAAGAATCAGACAAGAACTGGGTGGAGGAACTTTACCCCGTCCTCTGGGGGCTGCGAACCACGCCCAACCGCACTACTAGATATACACCTTTCTTCATGGTGTACGGTGCGGAAGCAGTGTTACCCTGCGACATTATTCATGACTCACCTCGAGTGCGCATGTATGAAGAGAGTGAGAGGCCAAGCTTGAACGGCAAGACAACTTAGATGCCCTGGAGGAGGAGCGCGATGTCGCAAAAGCCCGTTCCGCATTTTATCAACAGTAGGCTCGCTGGTATCAAAGCAGAGAAGTGCGGGCCAAGACTTATAACGTTGGTGAACTCGTTCTAGGCCTGCCGAAGAAGAAAAAGGAAAAACTCAAGCCCAAGTGGGAGGGTCCTTTCATCATTGACGAAGTTCTCATCGGAGGAGCATACCGCTTGCGTGATGCGTCAGACAATCACTTGGAGCCGATGCCTTGGAATGCGGCCAGAATCCGACGATTCTATGCCTAGCGCCGAACTCTGTGTTCATCTCCTTCCTCCTGTTATTAACGTTATTTTGTTTTCTCTTTTCGTTTTTATCTCTTTTTCATTTTTCTCTTTAGCCCTACGGCTTTAGTACGGCTAAATCGTGCTCCCGTGATGCGTACATCTCCAAATATGTACGTCCATTATACCTGGGGGCTTCTTGTAAAGAAGCTTGCTATTATTCTTTGAGCATCAAGCTCACCACATATGCGTTCTTCCCATATGTACCTTTTCTTTGCCATTATATTTATCAATATGACTTAAGTTTTGGCCAAGCTGGGTTGCCTGGTTCCTGTGCTTATGCCCTATGTTCTCCTTAGTTCGGCTAGGGCATAAAGGGACACTACTAGGGAAAAGCCTATACACAGAATCTTACCAGCAGCGCGCTTTAAAATCAGGCGCTGCTGCTAAGTAGCAGTAGCGTGGGTTTTTAACCCTCGCTACTACTAAGTTGATAGCAGCAGCGCTGGTTTTTTACCCTCGCTACTACTAAGCGGTCTCTACCGTGCCCCCCGGGACATGCCATAGTAGTAGCGCGGGTTTTTAACCCTCGCTACTACTAAGTTGATAGCAGTGGCGCTGGTTTTTACCCCTCACTACTACTAAGCGGTCTCAACCGTGCCCCTCCGGGACATGCCCTAGTAGTAGCGAGGGGTAAAATCCCTCGCTACTACTAAAGGTCCCATTTTGAAACTCTACCACCAAAAGAGCAAAAGAAAAAGATGTCCCATTTTAAACCCCCCCCCCCCCCCCCCCCCCCGTGGATTGCCTTTTCGGTTTTGTAAAAAGCAAAAGAAAAAGATAAAAACTTCAAAAATTAAAATCCTTCGAGATGTAGTTATGGTACTACACCTACTAGTTAGGAAAATTTAAAAACTTAAATTTGGACATGTTTTGCAAAAAGTGTAGGGAAAATGTAAAACGGCTATAACTTTTGCATACGATGTGAGAAAAAAACGTATAATATATCAAAATGTTCAGCACGAAAATCCGCATACGATGGAGACCGCCTATGGCCTGTTTGCAAATTTTTAGAATCCTCAAATTCTAAAAGGAAAAAAAGTTATGCTCAAATTTCAGTTTTTTTTATTTTGGTCAAATCTGGTCAAACTGTGGCCAAACTACTTATTCAAGAAGTATTAGTGTTACTAAATAATTATTCAAGAATATTAGTGTTACTAAATAATTATTTTAGTTTTTTGGAATTTTGGTCAAATCTGGTCAAACTGTGGTCAAACTTTGGTCAAAATGTGTTTAAACTCCTTATTCAAGAAATATTAGTGTTACTAAATAATTATTGTTTTTAGGACAATAGTTTTAAACTCAAACCGTGAAATGTGTGACTTCATGCTCAAGCTAAACTCCCGAGGGTTAATAGGATTGACATCTTACTATTGTCAGGAAAACAAGAAGTGCAGACTTGGAATCGAGGGAGAATAGAACCCGGAAGTTAAGTGTGCTCAGGCTGGAGTAGTGAGAGGATGGGTGACCGTCCGGGAAGTTAGATGATTTGGAATGATGAGGGGTGATTAGAGATTAAATTGAGCAGCGATGAGGGTGATTAGAGATTAGAGGTTAAAATAATTCAGAAATTTGAAAATTCGCGCAAAAAATTCGAAAAAAAATTCTGCGGGTTAGTAGTAGCGCGGGTTTTTACCCACGCTACTACTAACGGACGTAGTAGTAGCGCGGTTGGCACCCGCGCTGCTGCTATACGTTAGCTGTAGCACCTTATTAGTAGCGTCGGCCCCTGCGCTGCTAATAGGCCCAAAACCCGCGCTGCTGCTAGGCTTTTCCCTAGTAGTGCGAGCACCACTGCCATTGTTACTGTCCGGTCATCCGGATGTGTACCTCAGACTGGGTGAAGCCGAAAGCTAGATTTCTTAAGGGAATATTCAGTCGGTGAATTAAAGACGTTTCCGCATTCACTCCATTGTGAAACCCCAGAAGTTACTTACTCCACGATTTCTTCAATCACAGTTCAGGCATGCATATTAAACGCATGCAAACCTAGGGAAAGGAACCCTTAACAGAACTAGTCTCTCTGGAAGATGTTTCTTACATAATGTAATATAACATAACTAGCCGGATAGACATTGTCTGTTCAAGCAACTATGACCACTATGCCTGGTTCCCATGCATACCCCGGTATATTCTACCGCTAGGGTATTCGGAAACACTCCACACCTTCGGGTCCGGAGGTCGAAGCGAAAAGCTCGGCCATGACAATTGTTTTTATAATCCAGCTAGAATCACATATGTCAGGGAAAGTACATAGTCACTACGACTCAAAAACTTCCTCCACTATGCAATCTAGCAGGCGGTCTAATTTACAATCCTGCTAGGAATATCTGGCGGCTACTTCTACTTGTTCATATACTAAACTAATGGGAATTTCTTCCCCATTTGACCCTAGCGGTCCAACCCGGGCCATGTTATTCGGATCCAGCTTGGTATACCGTGTTTTTACCATGGCCCAGGCCTCTCGCGCACCCTCTTGAAAGGCCGATATCTTCCATAGTCGGATACGCCGCCGCGCTCCCTTGAACAGCTCTACAAGATTCTCCATACTCCCTGGAGGGGAGGCGGGTGGCCATAAGGCCTTGGCTACACTCCGCATTGCCTGCCGAGCTTGCTCATGTAACTGCGACTGCCCTTGCAGAAGATCACTTGATGATCCGGACGCCTCCTCTTCGGGTGGCTTTTTGTTCTCCTTCACGGAGTCGACTAGCTGGGCATGCACATATTTCAGTTCTTCGCCTAGTTTGATGTTTGAATCCTAGAGTTTGTTTTTCTCCTCCCTGACTCGGGTCAGAACGCGCTCCCTTGCGGCATGTTGTCTCTTCGCCTCTTTTTCGGTCATTTGAACGGCCTTCAGTTCCTCTCCCAGTTAGTCCGGTGACCCAGTTATGAGAGAAGCAGTAGTTGCAATACAGCTGGCATATAATTTTTTGTTTCTCGATGGAGGGAAATATTACCAGAGGATGCCTTCTTGAACTTTTCCAGTTCGGTGGTAGCAGCAGTTAGCTGTGTCCGGCACTGCTCCAGCTCTTGGGCTAGCAGGTCGTTCCTCACCGTAAGAACCTAGTTATACAACGATCCTTAAAACATTTGTCCCAACTTCTTCAAGTCTCGAGGGCTACGGGCACATGGTTATCAAATTTGGACAAGGTAAACTTACCTGCACATCTTTCAAATGTTGCTCAGTTGCTCGGTTAAGCCCATCTCGAGCAGCTCGGATGTATGCATCAGCCGAGATGAAGGCACCGAACGCCTCTTTTGAGAAGCGGGGATTTCGTAAAACGGCCCTCCGACACTAGTGATTCATGGAGCTCTCCACTTCCGAATTGGTAACGGACATATTTTCTGAACCCTCAGCAGAAGGACAGTCCGGCATCGCTCCCATATCGGGCCCCGTCTCTTCGGCTGGGACCGAATCCTGGTGATCAGGAGTACGACTGGTCGGGTCCCCGGACACAGTCCGCTGAACCTTTTCCCTGATACAAAATGAATATATAAGTCACAGTTGGACGCGACTGCTTAAAAGAACATAGTTTCAAACCCATACCTCTTCAAGGAAGGCCCGACCGTATCTCTGTTTACCTTCCTCTTCGATGGCCTGCCCGACGCGGGAGCCGCTGATACGTCTCGAACGTATCTATAATTTTTGATTGCTCCATGCTATATTATCTACTGTTTTGGACATTATTGGGATTTATTATCCACTTTAATATTATTTTTGGGACTAACCTATTAACTGGAGGCCCAGCCCAGAATTGTTGTTTTTTGCCTGTTTTAGGGTTTCGAAGAAAAGGAATATCAAACGGAGTCCAAACGGAATGAAACCTTCGGGAACGTGATTTTCTCATCGAATACAACTCAGGAGACTTGGACCCTACATCAAGCCACGTAACAGGAGGCCATGAGGTAGGCGGTGCGCCTACCCCCCCCCCCCCGGCCCCCCCCCCCCCCCCCCCCCAGGCGCACCCTCCACCCTCGTGGGTCCCCTCTTGCTCCACCGACGTACTTCTTCCTCCTATATATACCCACGTACCCCCAAACAATCAGAAACGGAGCCAAAACCCTAATTCCACCACCGTAACTTTTTGTATCCACGAGATCCCATCTTGGGGCTTGTTCCGGAGCTCCGGCGGAAAGGGCGTCGATCACGGAGGGCTTCTACATCAACACCATAGCCTCTCCAATGAAGTGCGAGTAGTTTACTTCAGACCTATGTGTCCATAGTTAGTAGCTATATGGCTTCTTCTCTCTTTTTGGATCTCAATACAATGTTCCCCCCTCTCTTGTGGAGATCTATTCGATGTAATCTTCTTTTTGCGGTGTGTTTTTTGAGATCGATGAATTGTGGGTTTATGATCAAGTCTATCTATGAATAATATTTGAATCTTCTCTGAATTCTTTTATGTATGATTGGTTATCTTTGCAAGTCTCTTTGAATTATTAGTTTGGTTTGGCCTACTAGATAGATCTTTCTTGCAATGGGAGAAGTGCTTAGCTTTGGGTTCAATCTTGCGGTGTCCTTTCCCGATGACAGTAAGGGCAGCAAGGCACGTATTGTATTGTTGCCATCGAGGATAACAAGATGGGGTTTTCTTCATATTGCATGAGTCTATACCTCTACATCATGTCATCTTGCTTAAGGCTTACTCTGTTTTTAACTTAATACTCTAGATGCATGCTAGATAGCGATCGATGAGTGGAGTAATAGTACTAGATGTAGGCAGGAGTCGGTCTACTTGTCTCGGACGTGATACCTATATACATGATCATGCCTAGATATTCTCATAATTATGCTCAATTCTGTCAATTTCTCAACAGTAATTTGTTCACCCACCATAGAATACTTATGCTCTCGAGAGAAGCCACTAGTGAAACCTATGGCCCCCGGGTCTATCTTCATCATATTGTTCTCCTACTACTTTGCTATTTACTTTGCCTGTATTTTACTTTGCATCTTTATCATAAAAATACCAAAAATATTATCTTTATCATATCTATCAGATCTCACTCTCATAAGTGGCCTCATAGGGATTGACAACCCTTATTTGTGTTGGTTGCGAGGATTCATTTGTTTTGTGCAGGTACGAGGGACTTGCACGTAGCCTCCTACTGGATTGATACATTGGTTCTCAAAAACTGAGGGAAATACTTACGCTACTTTGCTGCATCATCCCTTCCTCTTCGGGGAAAACCAACGCAGTGCTCAAGAGGTAGCAAGAAGGATTTCTGGCGCCGTTGCCGGGGAGGTTCGCGCAAGTCAAGATTTGACTCCCGACAACGAGCCATTTCTGGCGCCGTTGCTTGGGAGGTCTTCTCAACAGTCAACATACCAAGTACCCATCACATACCCTTATCTCCCGCATTACATTATTTGCCATTTGCCTCTCGTTTTCGTCTTCCCCACTTCACCCTTGCCGTTTTATTTTCCCTCTCTCTCTATCCTCCCTCTCTTTCTCTATTTGCCTCTTTTTGCCTGTTTGCCTCTTTGTTTGCTTGTGTGTTAGTTTTCTTGCTTGCCTCTATGGCTGTACCTAAATTTAGTGATCTCCACCTTAAAAGGCTAGAAGAGATCGAAAGCAATGTCAGGAGATTTATGGTTTTGCAATTTGAACATAATAGTTTCTTCAGAAACGAGCTTAAAGAATAGAAAAGTTTTATGAGTTTTATGAATAAAGAGCTTGATGACAAGTCTAAAGTATTCGATGGTTTGAGATCCCAAATTGCTCATCTTGAGAAATTAACTGCTGAAATTTCGGATAAGCAGGCTACCTTAGTTAATAAGATGGCCGCTAAACCCGATTGCTATGAAAATAATGATGAATATCTAAAAGTTATTGATGTGTCCCCTACTAAATCTTTGTTTTGCAATATGAATCTTGATAATGATGGGACTGAATATGATCCACCTTTACCTAGAAGGCATTCTAAGTATTCGGAATTTGTTGATCTTGATGCTAAATTTGATAAAAGGGGGATTGAAGAAATTAAAACCCTTGATGTTGGTAAACCCACTATTATGGATTTCAAGGAATTTAACTATGAAAATTGCTCTTTGGTTGATTGTATTTCCTTGTTGCAATCCGTGGTAAATTCTCCTCATGATTATAGTCAATAAAGCGTTTACTAAACATATCGTTGATGCCTTGATGCAATCTTATGAAGAAAAACTTGAATCGGAAGTTTCTATCCCTAGAAAACTTTATGATGAGTGGGAACCAACTATTAAAATTAAAATTAAAGATCATGACTGCTATGCATTATGTGATTCGGGTGCTAGTGTTTCCACGATTCCAAAGACTTCGTATGATTTGTTAGGTTTCCGTGATTTTGATGATTGCTCTCTAAACTTGCACCTTGCGGATTCCACTATTAAGAAACCTATGGGAAGAATTAATGATGTTCTTATTTCTGCAAATAGGAAATATGTGCTCGTGGATTTTATTGTTCTTGACATAGATTGCAATCCTTCATGTCCTATTATTCTTTGTAGACATTTCCTTAGAACGATTGGTGCAATTATTGATATGATGGAAGGAAATATTAGATTCCAATTTCCATTAAGGAAAGGCATGGAACACTTTCCTAGAAAAAAGATTAAATTACCTTATGAATCTATTATGAGAGCCACTTATGGATTGCCTACCAAAGATGGCAATACCTAGATCTATTCTTGCTTGTTATGCCTAGTTAGGGACGTTAAACGATAGCGCTTGTTGGGAGGCAACCCAATTTTATTTTTATTCCTTGCTTTTTGCTCCTGTTTAGTAATAAATAAATTATCTATCCTCTGTTTTAGTTGCGTTTTTTGTGTTTAATTAGTGTTTGTGCCAAGTAAAACCGTTGGGAAGACTTGGGGAAAGTCTTGTTGAACTTGCTGTAAAAAACAGAAACTTTAGCGCTCACGAGAACTGCTGCCATTTATATTTGGAGAGTGCTATTTAGTTAATTATTTTTGAATATGATTAATAGATAAATTCTTCACGTCCAGAAATTTATTTTAGAATTTTTGGGGATCCAGATCTTGCGCTAGCTACAGATTACTACAGGTTGTTCTGTTTTTCATAGATTCTGTTTTTCGTGTGTTGTTTGCTTATTTTGATGAATCAATGGCTAGTAAAATAGTTTATAAATCATAGAGAAGTTGGAATACAGTATTTATAACACCAATATAAATAAATAATGAGTTCATTAAAGTACCTTGAAGTGGTCTTTTGTTTTCTTTCGCTAATGGAGCTCACGAGATTTTCTACTTTAAGTTTTGTGTTGTGAAGTTTTCAAGTTTTGGGTAAAGATTTGATGGATTATGGAACAAGGAGTGGCAAGAGCCTAAGCTTGGGGATGCCCATGGAACCCCCAAGATAATCTAAGGACACCTAAAAGCCAAAGCTTGAGGATGCCCCGGAAGGCATCCCCTCTTTCATCTACTTCTATCGGTAACTTTACTTGGAGCTATATTTTTATTCGCCACATGATATGTGTTTTTCTTGGAGCGTCTTGTATTATTTGAGTCTTTATTTTTTAGTTTACAACAATCATCCTTGATGTACACACCTTTTGATAGAGCCATACATAATTTGGAATTTGTTAGAATACTCTATGTGCTTCGCTTATATCTTTTGAGTCATATAATTTTGCTCTAGTGCTTCACTTATATCTTTTATAGCACAGTGGTGGATTTGTTTTATAGAAACTATTGATGTCTCATGCTTCACTTAAATTATTTTGAGAGTATTAAATAGCATGGTAATTTGCTTAAAATCCTAATATGCTTGGTATACAAGATTAATAACAAAACTTTCTTATGAGTGTGTTGAATACTATGATAAGTTTGATACTTGATAATTGTTTTGAGATATGAAGATGGTGATATTAAAGTTGTGCTGGCTGAGTAGTTGTGAATTTGAGAAATACTTGTGTTGAGGTTTGTGATTCCCGTAGCATGCACGTATGGTGAACCGTTATGTGATGAAGTCGGAGCATGATTTATTTTTTGATTGTCTTCCTTATGAGTGGCGGTCGGGGACGAGCGATGGTCTTTTCCTACCAATCTATCCCCCTAGGAGCATGTGCGTAATACTTTTCTTTGATAACTTGTAGATTTTTGCAATAAGTATATGAGTTCTTTATGATTAATGTTGAGTCCAAGGATCATACGCACTCTCACCCTTCCACCTTCGCTAGCCTCTCTAATACCGCGTACTTTTCGCTGGTATCCTACACCTACCATATACCTTCCTCAAAACAGCCACCATACCTACCTATTATGGCATTTCCATAGCCATTCCGAGATATATTGCCATGCAACTTTCCACCGTTCTGTTTATTATGACACACTCCATCATTGTCATATTGTTTAGCATGATCATGTAGTTGACATTGTATTTGTGGCAAAGCCACCGTTCATAATTCTTTCATACATGTCACTCATGCATCATTGCACCTGGGTAGCCCTCTATATTGGAGTGGTTGGACCCCCCGTGTTATGGAGACAACCATTACCTCGACAATTGACAATTCGGACAGGGCGAGCATCTTAATCTTACCCGGCAGTAGACTCATCTCTGTGCTATCCTCTTCCTCGAGGCTTTCAGGACGCCAACTATGGTGTTTCTTCAACGGAGCACTTGAAAATTCGGGGAGGCCGATCCGGACTGGGTCAGGAACTGCGACGTCGTCAATATAAAACCATTCAGAGGTCCACTCTTCGGAAGCTTTCTTCGGTGTTCCGGATAGGTATACGGTCTCAGCAATGCGCCATATTTCGGCCCCGCCCACTTCAAATATCGATCCGTCGTGGTTGCGCGGGACAAAACAAAACAACCTTCTCCACAGATCAAACTGGGCCTCACAATCCAGGAATGATTCGCATAAAGCGACGTAGCCCGCAATATGCAAGATGGAGGCTGGGGTAAAATTGTGTAGCTGGAGGCCATAATACTCCAGAAGCCCTCGGAGGAATGGGTGAATTGGAAATCCCACGCCCCTCTGCAGATAGGGGACGAAGCACACTCGTTCCCCCGTGGAAGGATTGGGAAAATCCTCCTCCTGGGTTTTGTCATTGAAGGAAGCCAACCCTGCTCGAACAGGGACCAGCTCCACAGGGGGTAGAAATCCCTGCGTTTGCAACTTTGCCAATCGACTATGGGACACAGAGCACCTCTCCCACTCACTTTTCTCCGGGTTGGAATGGGAGGAGGACCTGGGAATGTTGGCCACGTTGGAATGATCTTTCCTGACAATCTCTGAGGATTTTCTCCGTATGATGCCAAATGGATCTGAGACCCAATTTCTTTAAATAGACGCTCTTTCTTTCATGTCCAAGGTGTTATTTGCAAAAGGATACCCTGACTGTCTGCATTCGCCCGATGCATGGCAGTTGAAGTCATCGATGCACAAAAGTCGAGGGGCGCGGCCTTGAATTAAAAATCAAATACGTTACTTGGAAGTTGTCGGAGGAAGAACCCGCCTTGCAATGCCGAAGAGAATCTGCTCGCCGAACACCTCGTCATTGAAGCCTGGTTCGGGGGCTACTGAGGGAGTCCTGGACTAAGGGGTCCTCGGGCGTCCGGCCTGTTATCCATGGACCGGACTGATGCGCCATGAAGATACGAAGACCGAAGACTACACTAGTGTCCGGATAGGACTCTCCTTGGCGTGGAAGGCAAGCTTGGCGACTAAATATGTAGATTCCTTTCTTTTGTAACCGACCTTGTGTAACCCTAGATCCTCCCGGTGTCTATATAAAACGGAGGACATAGTCCGGAGGGAGATAGACATTATCATAGCCATACCAGCTAGACCTCTAGGGTTTAGCCATTACGAACTCGTGGTAGATCAACTCTTGTAATACTCATATTCATTGAGATCAATCAAGCAGGACGTAGGGTATTACATCCATAGAGTGGGCCCGAACCTGGGTAAAACATTGTGTCCCATGTCTCCTGTTACCATCGACCTTAGACACACAGTTCGGGACCCCCTACCCGAGATCCGCCTATTTTGACACCGACAAGCACACTGCGTCCTACTCCTCGCAGGCAACCATGATGATGTTGTGGCTCCCTGGCATCCTAAGGACATTGTATCCATGGTGAGTGACTACCATGAACTTGGCCAGGACCGGGTAGCCGAGGATGGCATTATACGGAAGGCGGATGTGAGTGACATCAAAGTCAATAAGCATTGTATCCATGCTTTGAGTAGATTCATGCCATGCCTTGCTTTGCTATGTACTGTTCCTATAGCATGTTGTTATCTTGCTCTAAACATTGCTTCTTGATGTTAATTCCTGACATGTTGCTAGCACAGAGGTGCAATCCTTGTATTTTTGTGATCTATGTGGTTACTAGCACAAGCATGCAAACTAGGCTCCGTGATGTTGCTTTTTTCAGGGACTTAGGATTTTGCTAAGTCCTTTTCCTGCTGTTATTTTGATGCCATGTAAACTTGATGCTACAGTGCGATCCATGCTTATTTTGGGATACTTCAGTAAGGGTGTTTTGAACATGTGGTTATGCTCGATCCATCCATGCCACTTTTTGCAATTATGGAGTGCTCTAGCATGTCTTGTTATTGCTGTACTTTTGCTATAAAATGTTCCAGGCAGAATGTTAACATGTTAGTCAATATTGCCATATGGTTGTTGCTAGTGATCCATGCATCCTATGAACTTGCTCTTGCCATGGTTACCTTCATTAACATGTCATCTTGCTGTTGATAGGCTTAGATTGTCATGCAATGCTTTGTGGTAAGTGGTTTGAGCTCGCAGAGTTGCTATCATAATTCTGTTTATGACATGCTCTATTTTTCTGCTAAGTCTGTAATTGTTTATAAAACTTGCTATGTTTACATGGGTGCCATCATATCTTCGGTGCCTTTTTGGCTCATGATCAGTAAGGGAATTTTGATCTATGCTTTTAGTATATTCATTCCATGTCTTTGTTTTCTATGATATGTTCCGGTATCATGTTGTTTGCTTGCTCTAAACATTGCTTCCTGATGTTGTTTTTGACATGTTAGTAATTTCTCAAACTCTGTGAAGCTGATATCTTTTGCACTTTCGCCATGCTTGTTTGAACCTGCTATTGTGTGATTTAGCCGTAGCTCAGTGTTCATCTTTTGTCAAGCATGTTGATTAGATCACTGCCATGTGCTTTGTTGCTATGTTAGAGTGCATGAGCTTAGATTCTTGTTGCATTTTAGATGGCATGATTCTGTTTATCGCAGAATCGTGCCATTCTTGTTTTGCTTGCCATTTGCAAACCGTCATCCGATTCTGGCGATCTGTATATCGATTTCGACCGAAATCAACTCATCTTTCCAGCGGAGCACTGGGTTTGCGAAGTTGACGCCTAGTTTAATATTTTCCTTCCGGAGCACGCATATGCATTGCATATTACATCCCACATGTCATGCCATGTTTTGCATCATGTTGCTTGCGCATTGCACCATGGTTGCTTGTGTTTCCCTTGCTTGTGTTCTTGCCTTAGGTATAGCCGGGAGACGAGTACGTGATCGACGAACCCGTTGAGTATGCTTACGAGGATCAAGCTTACGTCAACTCGGAGAACTTTGCAGCAAAGATGACCATACCCTCGAAATCACTTCTATCATTGTTTGCTAGTGCTCGCTCTATTGCTATGCCTATTTCGCGATACCTCCCACTTGCTATATCATGTCCCCCATATTGCCATGTCAAACCTCTAACCCACCTTGTCCTAGCACACTGTTGTTTGGCTATGTTACCACTTTGCTCAGCCGCTCTTATAGCGTTGCTAGTTCTAGTTGAAGATGGAGTTTGTTCCTTGTTGGAACATGTTTATTGTTGGGATATCATTATTATATCTTGTTTACTTTAATGCACCTATATACTTGGTAAAGGGTGGAAGGCTCGGCCTTATGCCTGGTGTTTTGTTCCACTATTGCTGCACTAGTTTCCGTCATACCGGTGTTATGTTCCTTGATTTTGCGTCCCTTACATGGTTGGGTTATAATGGGAACCCCTTGATAGTTCGCCTTGAATAAAACTCCTCCAGCAAGGCCCAACCTTGGTTTTACCATTTGCCACCTAGCCTTTTTCCCTTGGGTTTCGCGGACTCAAGGGTCATCTTTATTTTTACCCCCCCCCCCGGGGCCAGTGCTTCTCTAAGTGTTGGTCCAACCTAAGCGATGTCCGGCGCCCCCTGGGCAACCAGGGTCTATGCCAACCTGACGTCTGGCTCATCCGGTGTGCCCTGAGAACAAGATATGTGCAGATCCTATCGGGATTTGTCAGCACATTCGGGCGGCTTTGTTGGTCTTGTTTTACCATTGTCGAAATGTCTTGTAACCGGGTTTCCGAGTCTGATCGGGTCGTCTTGGTAGAAGGAATATCCTTCGTTGACCGTGAGAACTTGTGATGGGCTAAGTTGGGACACCCCTGCAGGGTTTTGAACTTTCGAAATCCGTGCCCGTGGTTATGGGCAGATGGGAATTTGTTAATGTCCGATTGTAGAAAACTTGAAACTTAACATAATTAAAATGAATCAACAACGTGTGTAGCCATGATGGTCTCTTTTCGGCGGAGTCCGGGAAGAGAACACGGTCTCGTGTTATGCTTGAACGTAAGTAGTTTTAGGATCACTTCTTGATCTTTGTAGCTTCTCTATCGTTCTTTGCTTCTCTTCTCGCTCTCATTTGCGTAAGGTAGCCACCATATATGCTAGTGCTTGCTGCAGCTCCACCTCACTACCTTTGCCTACCCATGAGCTTAAATAGTCTTGATCGCGAGGGTGTGAGATTGCTGAGTCCCGTGACTCACAGATTACTTCCAAAACCAGATGCAGGTGCCGATGATGCCATTCCAGGGGATGCGGCCGAACTCAAGTGGGAGTTCGACGAGGATTTAGGACGTTACTATGTTTCCTTTCCAGACGATCAGTAGTGGAGTCCAGTTGGGGCGATCGGGGATCTTATGCATTTGGGGTTGTCTTTATTTTGGTTCCATAGTTGGGCCTTGATTGTATTCTGGAGGATGTAATGCTATATTTATGTATTGAGTGAAGTGGCGATTGTAAGGCAATTCTGTATCTCTTTCTTATTCAGTACATGGGATGTGTAAAGATTACCCCTCTTGCGACATGCCTACAATGCAGTTATGCCTCTAAGTCGTGCTCTGACACGTGGGAGATATAGCCGCATCGTGGGTGTTACAAGTTGGTAATCAGAGCCTTCCCTGACTTAGGAGCCCCCTGCTTCATCGAATCGTTGGCGTTGTTGAGTCTAGAAAAATGTTTTGAGTCTTTTAGTATTATATATATCAGAGAGTAGGATTCTTTTTACTCCTCAGTCCCTTCGTCGCTCTCGTGAGGCTTCCTGAGGTAGAGTTTTGACTCTTCTCTTCTCAAATTTCACTAAAAAAATTTAGGATCATGCGGGTATCTTGGAATTGTTCTGATGGTTTTGTGACGAGAACATTGTTCTTGGTGCCTCCTGACATTTAGGGGTTGTGGCAGTGTCCCAGGTAGTTGAGCTCCGAGGTGTTGTCGTCACAATTTGATCGTTGCAGTTCTGGAATACCTAAGTTCACCGACATCGAAAATCTCTAGATCGGGGATCCGCGGTATGCCCCTCTGGATCGGCTGTGGAGTTCGGCAGACGCATATATGGACTTGGTGGCAAGTGCTGTCGATGCGGTTGAATACTTCCGAGATCAGGCAGATCGTGAAGTGGACAAGCTGTTCTGGTTGCAATTTAACGTTCTAGAGCGTCCACTTCCCTTGACTTTTGCCGGAAAGTAATATGGTGCCGTGTGCAGCCGTTTATGTATATATGTATATAACCTGAAAGATTGCAGTCGTCGGCTTCAGCCCCCACGCATATAATGCGGAGGTGTTCGCAGAAGACGCGTGTTCACACTTAACCCAACATCTTGGTCCTATTAAGGAGGTGATAGCGCAGCGAACGAGGCAACCGGACTATAATGCTTCAACACTTTCACTTAGCCATAGGAGTTTGACGGTGGGGCTACTATATAGCCCCTGTTGGCTCCGCATTCTCCCGAATTCGGGGTGCGTACGTGCCTGGCCGGGAAACGGCCCTTCGTTAAGGAGGAGGAATTCTAACATTCCGATAGGTCATCGAGTGGTTGACCAGTCTCACGCTATATCATGATAGTCAGTTTTCGGCTTTCTCTACTGAGGTGCTCGTCCTGATGACCCAGGGCACAATCGCAGTAGTTCTCCTAGTGCTACCTTAGCCGATAGAGCGGAACGTAAGGTACCAAAACATAGGAGCCGGGCAAACCCAACATTTTACCAAAGACATGATTCGGAGCTGATGCATACAAGGCCAAACTCGCGACACCGAACACTCCCTAAGGTATTCGGTCTTTATGGTATAAACCGGGCCTAAATAGTGCCCTTTGTAAGAAGCCCCGTGTGTCCAGGTACGGGCGTTTATTCCGACATCGCCACATGCCAAGACGTCAGCATCCTTCTCAATTGTATTTGAGAATCTGAGGGATGTGTATCAACAAGAGACAGTAAAAAAGGTTTATGCAGGGTCTTAATCTAAAAAGAATCCTTGGAGCGGGTTCGTGCTGCACGTCTGCGCCTGTGTCTCCGTTGTGCCGTATCTTGGACGGGTGTAGCACGATGATCATCTGTAAAAGAGAGAAACTTAGGTGAAAAGTTGTCATGCAAAAAGGTAGGTTTGAAGAAACCATGTATAATTCAAGATGAGTAAAAATTGCCACTTGTCTACGCGCGTTGAGCCCCTTGTATTTGTAATAGGGGTGTGGCTTATCAAACCTGTGTGTTACATATAGCTACGCGGGACTCATCTAACCGTGTCCGTGGAATTGACGACCTATCAAATGCTTTAGCTAGTGAGGCCCTTTTTAGTGTGCGGCTGCCAAGGCAGTCGCACTCTCTTCGGCGCGCAGGGATTGCTTAATATTTCCATTCACTGTAATGATGCCACGTGGACCGGGCATCTTAAGCATGAGGGAAGCGTAATGCAGTATTGCATTGAAGCGAGCGAAAGCTTCGCGTCCAAGTAGTGCTTGATAGCCACTTTGGAACGGAGCAATGTGGAAGGTTAAATTTTCGCTACGGAAGTTATCGGGGAAGCCGAATATAACTTCTAGTAGTAGGGAGCCCGTGCAATGAGCCCCTGGGCCGGGTGTACCATGCTTGTATGAGTCCATATTGATGCCCTAATGATTGTTGTAAGAGTGCTATAAAATGTTAGTTCCTGATTCTTATCAGTTTTTGAGCATTTGTCATTTTTGCCATGATTATTGTGTGCCTCCTATGGACTTGAGCCCTACATGTGTTTTGGGCTATGCCATACCATATTTACAGGGGTGTATGCCATGTATTTTTTTACCAATGTGGTGACTAGCACATGCATGCAAACTAGCTCTCTGATGTTGCTGATTTCAGGGACTTAGAATTCTACTAAGTCTTTTCCCTGATGTTATTTTTATGCCATGTATTCATGTTGCTACAGAGTGATCCATGCCTCTTTTGAGTATGTTCAGTAATGATGATTTGGGCATATGGTTATGCTCTATCCATTCATGTATTTTTTTGCAATTATGGAGTACTCTAGCATGACTCAATCTTGCTCTACTTTTGTTATAAAATGTTCCTGGCAGATTGGTTACATGTTAATCAATTTTGCCAAGGTTGTTGTAGTTGATCCACGCATGCTATGAGATTGTTCTTGCCATGGTTAGCTTCTTTAACATGTCTTCTTGATGGGTGTATGCTTAGTTTGTCATGCAATGCCTTGTGTTGAGTGCATCGAGCTCGCAAACATGCCTACGTAACTCTATTTTTGCCATGTCCAGTTTTCTGCAAAGTCTGAATCTGTTAACGAAACTTGCTATGTTTACATGGGTGCCATCATGTTTTCTATGCCCTTTTGGCTTATGGTCAGTAAGGGACTTTTATTATATGCTTTGAGTAGATTCATGCCATGCCTTGCATTGCTATGTCCTGTTCCTGTAACATGTTGTTATCTTGCTCTAAACATTGCTTCCTAATGTTAATTCCTGACATGTTATTTCCACTAAGTCTATGAAGCTGATATCTTTTGCACATTTGCCATGCTTGTTTGAACCTGCTATTGCGTGATTTAGCCGTAGTTCAGTGTTCATCTTTTGTCAAGAATCTTTAGTAGAGCCTCGATGCGGCTATATCTCCCACGTGTCGAAGCACGACTTAGAGGCATAACCGCATTGAAAGCAATGTCGCAAGTGAGGTAATCTTCACACAACCCATGTAATACATAAGGGAAAGAGATACATAGTTGGCTTACAATCGCCACTTCACACCATACATGAATAAAGCATTACATCATCCAGATACAATCAAGGTCCGACTACGGAACCAAAATAAAAGAAGACTACCCCAAAATCTACACAGATCCCCGGATCGTCCCCAACTGGGCTCCACTACTGATCAACTAGAACGAAACAACACAAAGGACAAGATCTTCATCGAGCTCCTCCTTGAGCTTACGGATGAATAGCATTACATCATCCAAGTACAATCAAGGGCCCGACTACGGAAGCCCAAAATAAAAGCCCCAAATGCTACACAGATCCCCGGTCGACCCCAACTGGGCTCCACTACTGATCAACTAGAACGAAACAAAACAAAGGGCAAGATCTTCATCGAGCTCCTCATTGAGCTTGGTTGCGTCATCTGCACGGTTCAATGGCACCTGCAAGCTGTTTTTGGAAGTATCTGTGAGTCACGGGGACTCAGCAATCTCGCACCCTCGCGATCAAGACTATTTAAGCTTATAGGTAAGGTAAAAGGTATGAGGTAGAGCTGCAGCAAGCGACTAGCATATCTGGTGGCTAACCTGTTTGCAAAAGAGAGCGAGAAGAGGAGGCAAAGCACGATCGTGAAACTATGCTCAAGAAGTGATCCTAGAACAACCTACGTCAAGCATAACTCCAACACCGTGTTCACTTCCCGGACTCCGCCGGAAAGAGACCATCACGGTTACACACGCGGTTGACGCATTTTAATTAAGGTCAACTTCAGGTTTTCTACAACTGGACATTAACAAATTCCCATCTGCCAATAACCGCGGGCACGGCTTTCGAAAGTTCAAATCCCTGCAGGGGAGTCCCAACTTAGCCCATCACAAGCTCTCACGGTCAACGAAGGATATTCCTTCTAGCGGGAAGACCCGATCAGGCTTGGAATCCCGGTTACAACACATTTAGACAATGGCAAAACAATACCAGCAAAGCCACCCAGATGGGCCGACAAATCCCGATAGGAGCTGCACATATCTCGTTCTCAGGGCACACCAGATGAGCAAGACGTCGGGTAAGCCAGCCCAGAGTTGCCCCTGGTAGCCTCGGACATCGCTCAGTTGGACCAACACTTAGAGAAGCGCTGGCCCGGGGGGGTCAAAATAAGATGACCCTTGAGCTGGCCGACTCAAGGGAAAGAAAAAGGCTAGGTGGCAAATGATAAAACCAATGTTGGACCTTGCTGGAGGAGTTTTATTCAAGGCGAACTGTCAAGGGGTTCCCATTATGACCCAACCGCGTAATGAACGCAAAATCCGGGAAAATAACACCGATATGACGGAAACTAGGGCGGCAAGAGTGGAACAAAACACCAGGCATAAGGCCGAGCCTTCCACCCTTTACCAAGTATATAGATGCATTAATTAAATAAGATATATCATGATATCTCAACAAAATATCCATGTTCCAACATGGAACAAGCTTCAATCTTCACCTGCAACTAACAACGCTATAAAAGGGGCCGAGCAAAGCGGTAACATAGCCAAACAACGGTTTGCTAGGACAAGGTGGGTTAGAGGCTTGGTTTAACAATATGGGAGGCATGATAAGAAAGTGGTTGGTATCGCAGCATAGGCATAGCAAAAGAGCGAGCAACTAGCAAGCAAAGATAGAAGTGATTTCGAGGGCATGGTCATCTTGCCTGAAATCCCGCAAGGAAGAAGAACGAGTCCATGAAGAAGAGAAACGGACGTAGTCGAATGAATTCCTCACAACACACGACGTTACCGGAACCAACTCGAAGAAGCAAACACCGGAAAAAGCACACAACATAATAAACAACCCTCACATAATCATGGCATGATGCACAAACAACTATGATGCATGTCCGGATTAAAGAGGCATGGCATGGCAAGGTGCACAAGCAATCCTACAAATTAAGTGGAGCTCAATATGCAACTCCGTTGCATATTGACCGAACACCACATCAATTATTTAGTTCACTCTTGGTTAGGTACTCCACAATATTAAATGTTGGTTAACATGGCAAGAGGTGAAGCATAACAAAACTATACCATCTAAACAATTTAAATGGGGCCGGATATAACAAACAAAAAATCCGGTAAATCCCCATATGCATTTAGCAAATTGATGAAACAACAAAATATTCATTTTAAATGTTGTTATTCTGATGCGAATGACATATGCAAGTTTTAAGCAATTTTATGAAAATGTTGACATGAGCATGTTATGAAGCATTTGTCACCATGGTGGAATAAAGGGGTGCCACGGCAACGAATCCGAAAATGATGCCACGGCAACATATCGGTTCCGGTAGCTCATGGAGATACCGGTGCAAAAGGAAGCGTGCGGATGTGCGAAACATGCTAGAGATGGTGGGGTGCTCCCGACTACCGGGTTCCCACGGGTTAGTGGCATGGAAACGAGTGACAATTCGGACACGGTGCAAACACAAGCATCTCATACATCACACAACATTCGTTCACGGGCGTCGTCTCGGGTTATACCTTCAAAGCGTGCAAACGGGACGATTCGAGCTCGTCGAGGGAAGTAGTCGTTCCGCGATGGTAGAAGAAGTAGTGGTACAATTGGTCCTCGCCAGTAGTGGTACACGTTCGTTTTAAAGAGGTAGTTGACGCATCCGAGGTTTCCGAAGGCGACGGTAGTGGAACTTGGTGAATCCGAGTTTCTCGCAGGTCGTCATCGAACTTGGTCAAATACACGATTTGGGTAGACGTTCACTCGACGTCTTCTGCGATGGTAGTTGTACACGGGTCTTCGGCCACGGAAGTAGTCGTACACGTTTTCGTAGAGGTTCGGGGTCAACGAAACGGAACTTGACGTCCACGAGGTCTTTGACGGTCGACAGTAGTGGTACTCGGTCGTTTCGAAGAGGTACTTGGGGTCTTCGAACTTGCCGGTCTCGTTCACTTGACGGTGGTGGACGAACTTGACGGTCCCCGTCGTCCTGGTACATGGCGTTATTCCCTATTCGGGGTCGAGATTGACGTGTCGGCCTTCGATGGAGGCAGGAGCGGGGTTTGACGGTGGAGCTCGGGAGCAAACCCCAACACAGAAGACCACAGGAGCTCTAGGCCGCAGGGTCACGTGCAGGAAGTAGAGCAGTGTCGAGCGGCGCTGGAAAGGAACCCGAAAAAGGATAAGGGCGGGCAGATCTTGCCGGGGGCGACGTGCGGGTGCAGAGGAGGCCATGGCTGGCGAAACAGCGAGGGGGAGGCAGATGGCGTCGGAGCAGGAACGTGGTGCGGCGACGACAGAGGCACGATGTTGGTCTTGGTCGCCGGCGCGACGATACAACACGGACGCCGTGGCAGGGAGGCGGCGAGCTTGAAGCCGAACAGAGGGAGGAGGAGGCGCGGGTGTGAGGAGGTGAAGGAGAGGGCGGTGAGGCCGAAGGAATTGGCAGGGCTCGCCGGCGGTGGCGCCATGGAGAAGGTCGCCGGCAGGGGCGGCGTCGGGCGCGCAGGGCTCCTGGCATGAGGAGCAGCTCCGCTCCGGTGGCGAGGGAGCCCTGGCCTGGACAGCGTCAAGAGGCGCGAGGGAAACAGGGGGGGAGAGGTGGATCGGGAGAGGGGTTGGCGCTACCCTCTCACTGCGTGACGGTGCTCGGGAGGGACAAGACGAACGAGGGGAGAGTGAGGAGGAGCGATGGTGCGGGCTAGGGTTAGGATGCTTAGGTGGGCTTTGGCCTTGGAGCCGGCCCAGGAGTTGACCTAGGGATGCCGGTGGCTAGTTGGGCCTAGGGATGGACCCTAGAGGCCGGCCTGCTGGTCTCTCTCCTCTCTCTGCTATTTCCTTTCTTTTAAATAACAGAAAAAAAAGAAAGGAAAAGAGAGAAGAGAAGGTTAGAGTAAGAATTTGGGCATGCAGATAATATTCCCGGACTAGCAAAAATGCGCATGTTCCAAGAAAAATGGAGTGGGCATTTTTAAAGTTTTAAATTCAAACTCATTTGATTTAAAATCAAATGGTGTGAAAAGGAAGTGAGGGTTAGGAAGGTCCAAAAATATTCGGATTTTTGTTGGAGCTCCAGAAAATGACGAAAGAATTTATGGGCAAAGTTTGGAGACCATGAATTGAGATAATAAAGGCATGGGATATTTGCAAGTGTGTTATGGTTAATTCCAAATAAATGGAATAATTACTATAGCTCTCTAAATATCGAGAGGATATGTTGTAAAGAGAATCACCATGTGAATTCCCTCGGTTTAAATGGATCTAATATCCATACGGTTTATTTAGTTGAGTTAAGAAAAGAAATGACATGATGGCATGATGACATGATGCAATGCACACGATGCAAAGATGAATGCAACAGACGAAACAAAACACACAACGAAACCCGGAAACCCTGGAAGGCATCTACAGCTCCGGTCTTGGGGCGTTACAACACTCCACCACTACGAGAGGATCTCGTCCCGAGATCTAGGATGGCACCGTGGAAAATGAAAGAGGAAGGGGAAAAGGTAAAACTAAGTTGCTTCTTTGACAAACAAGTGAAACCAAAGAACCTTGCAAGGCTGAGCAAATTTGAATGAAAGAATACAACGAAGATGAACAAAATTGCAAACACTCCCTTAGAAAAGAGGAACAAGGAAGAACAAATTTGGACACTACTCCGGTTGAAAAGTGATATGAAACTTGATAATATGAAAAGAACTTGAGCAGAGGGCACAACACTCCGGTTAAATGGATAAGCATGAAAAGAACATGATCCTCACAACTCGAGAATATGATAGAAAAGCGAAACATCACAATGACTCCGTAAGAAGAAAGGAAAAATATATCATTGAAAGGATGGAGAAGAAAAGGTCAACTAATGCCACAAATGAGCTTGAAAAAGGCATCCTTATGATAAAGGTCGAACGGAGATGTTGGAAAAAAACAACAACGAAAAGAGTAAGCTTGTTGTGGGCTTATGGAATACATCTCAAATTATGAGGTGACATTCTGCCACTACTGGAAACGATAGATTGGATTGACATCCACAAGGAGATGAGAAGCTTATTCCACCGGGAGGATAAATGAAGAACTTGGGTCATTTATAAGCACCATAATAGCAACAGTCCTTAGGGAAAGCTTTAGGTGAAATATGACTCAAGATAAATCCAAAGAAGAAATTGATGGGTTTAAATATCTCATTCCTGACAATTTGCGAATCATGAAACACGAAAGAAATTGTCAAATTGACATAACACCACCGGAAAAGATAAGGTAGAAGGAATTGCACTCCGGATTGCACGAAGAAGAATACTTGAACTTCTCTGAAAAGAATCTTGATGAACGCTTCGAGAAGGAATTTAATCCTTTATGAACCCACATGTAGTGTCTCCATGAAGAACTCCGATAAATGAATGGTCAAACGAATGGAAAGAAAAGTTGAAAACACAAGGTGAAACCTTGTGCTGACTTAGATGGATCCTCGAAATGATATAACTAAACTAACTTTGAACTCCAGAAAGAAAAGATAAAGCAACTCGAACCGAGAATGTGATATGATGAACCACTCCGGAGAAGAAATTGAATAAACTCGATGAAACAAGAATAAGAATTACATTATGCTTATCCTTCACCAATTCAAATTGATGACAAGCAACGGATTTGACATATTACTTATTATCGTAGAAAAGGATTAAGAGAGATATAGCACAAACTCAATGGACCACCGGTAGGATTTAACCAACGAATACATTGATATGATAATGAAGGAATAGGAATCTTGAACGAACCACCGTAAGAATTGAAATCGATTGAAGAAAAGATAAAGAAAACACCGGGACGAATTATAAGATGAATGAGGATGCTTGAGAGGATTTAGATACATGGGAACGAAGAGATCACGAGCCGATTAGAGATCACTTGAACGAAACACCGGTAAGATTTAGAGAATGATACTGAAAGCTGAGAATGAATAAATTCTGAGATGATGGGCTCCAGCGAAGCAAACTGAAAAGAATCTTGAAATGCTCCGGATGGGTGAAAAGAATTCTCACAATCGAAAATAATTATGAGAGGATGGCATCAAGCTAGCACCACGAATCTTGAAGTGAAAGGAGCAAGATTGAGAAAAAAAATCTTCTTTGGTCTTCAAATGTTGAGAATACTGATGCAAAACACCACCATGAATTGTTGAGATACTCCGGGATGGAAAATTAGAAAGGTTGAACCAACGATGAAAAGAATTTGACAGATCTTGGAGAAATACATATGACTGATGATGAATCATTCTTACGTCAAACTTTGAAAAGAATTTGGGAGTAACTCTAGAAAGAATGGAAGAGTCAGGTAAGATCCTGGTAAAAGACCTGTGGGTTAGGGCCCACTCAAAAGAAACACCGTTGAACGATTTAAAAGAGAGAAAGCACTTGTTAAATAAAATGGCTTGAAAGAGATAACAACCTCGGAATAGGTTTGAACGTATCTTGAAGGAAAAGATGAGCCTTCCGAGATATCTTCATCACTCCGGAATAATTGAATAGCGGGAAATGAATGAATATGATGAGCACCGGTATGATAAAACTTCTGAAACGAGGAAAGGATATGATCAACACCAAAAGCTTGAATTGAATCCACCGGAGAAGAAAAGAATGGAGAATGAAGAACGAGTAGAGCATCTTCATGAGATACACCGGGTAAAAACATGAAGGAAAAAGAATGGAGAGACTTACATCAATAAAATGGATAGTGATTAAGAAATATGAATCCTTCAAGGGAAACAAGGGTGGGAGGGTGGGAAAAAATAAGGACAACTTAGAACGGATGAAACAAACGCCGTTGAGAAGAACTAGTAATAGATCTTGCTGATATTGAAATGATCGGATCCACTTGAAGAGAAGCACACCGGTTGAAAAGGATTGACATGACAATCTCGATTATTATGAAGGATTAGTATTCACATAGGAGTATGAGAACACCACTTAGGAAAAGTATGGAATCAACATTTGACTTCGAAGCAACTCGAATACCACAATGAAAACAAAACAATGGATTGGCTTGCAAAATAAGCCAGAACAAACATATGATAGAGATTTCGTCCGAAGTTTTCGTGGTGGGGCCTACACGGGCTCGATCGTACAGCACCATCATGTACAAGGTAGTGCACATGACATACGAAGCGTCCCCGAGTCGGCATAGCCAAGGACTCTTTAAGACACAACAAGACCACTGTAAAACCAACCGTGAATAGGCGGACCACTAGACGTCGAACCCCAATTTCATATCATCCATCTGTCGGAAAGATATCCTAAGAACTACTTGAATTCCCACTTATAAACTCCCGAAACTTTCCGGTTATGCAATCAGGTGTTGGGGATACAGGGGAAGCATAATATCTCACCCAAAACTAACAAATCCTACATCCAGCTGTATCCATCCTTCAACACATAACCAAGAAACCTTCGGAAATCATCTACCTCAACCTTCGAAAAGCATCTGTTATACGAGTTATGGCAATACTCCCGAACTCCCGCCCCAGTACTGGGTGGCGTCGAGGTTATCTCACCAACAACTGCATAAAAGAGATTTTCGATGTCGGCGAAACTAACTCAGGTATTTCAGAACTGCAACGATAAAATTGTGCCGACAACACCTCGGAGCTCAACTCCCCGGGACACTGCCACAAAACCCCTGACGGGAGGCACCAAGACAATGTTCTCGTCACAAAACCCTCGGAACGATTCCAAGATACCCGCGTGATCCTAAAAAAATTTTTTAGTGAAATTTGAGAAGAGAAGAGTCAAAACTCTACGTCAGGATGCATTACCAGAGCGATGAGGAGACTGGGAAGTAAAAAGAATTCCTAAACTCTCCGATATATAATTCCTAAATGACTTAAAACATTTTTCTAGACACAACTCAGCCGCTAATAACGATCAATCAGTGGGGGGCTCCTAAGGTCGGGGAAGGCTCTGATTACCAACTTGTAACGCCCTCGATGCGGCTATATCTCCCACGTGTCGAAGCACGACTTAGAGGCATAACAGCATTGAAAGCAATGTCGCAAGTGAGGTAATCTTCACACAACCCATGTAATACATAAGGGAAAGAGATACATAGTTGGCTTACAATTGCCACTTCACACAATTACATGAATAAAGCATTACATCAACCACATACAATCAAGGCCTGACTACGGAGCCAAAATAAAAGAAGACTACCCCAAATGCTACACAGATCCCCGGTCGACCCCAACTGGACTCCACTACTGATCAACTAGAACGAAACAAAACAAAGGCAAGATCTTCATCGAGCTCCTCATTGAGCTTGGTCGCGTCATCTGCACGGTTCAACGGCACCTGCAAGCTGTTTTTGGAAGTATCTGTGAGTCACGCAGACTCAGCAATCTCGCACCCTCGCGATCAAGACTATTTAAGCTTATAGGTAAGGTAAAAGGTATGAGGTGGAGCTGCAGCAAGCGACTAGCATATCTGGTGGCTAACCTGTTTGCAAAAGAGAGCGAGAAGAGGAGGCAAAGCACGATCGTGAAACTATGATCAAGAAGTGATCCTAAAACAACCTACGTCAAGCATAACTCCAACACCCTGTTCACTTCCCGGACTCCGCCAGAAAGAGACCATCATGGTTACACACGCGGTTGATGCATTTTAATTAAGGTCAACTTCAGGTTTTCTACAACCGGACATTAACAAATTCCCATCTGCCAATAACCACGGGAACGGCTTTCGAAAGTTCAAATCCCTGCAGGGGAGTCCCAACTTAGCCCATCACAAGCTCTCACGGTCAATGAAGGATATTCCTTCTAGCGGGAAGACCCGATCAGGCACGGAATCCCGGTTACAAGACATTTCAACAATGGTAAAACAATACCAGCAAAGCCACCCAGATGTGCCGACAAATCCCGATAGGAGCTGCACATATCTCGTTCTCAGGGCACACCAGATGAGCAAGACATCGGGTAAGCCAGCCCAGAGTTGCCCCTGGTAGCCTCGGACATCGCTCAGTTGGACCAACACTTAGAGAAGCACTGGCCCGGGGGGGTCAAAATAAGATGACCCTTGAGCTGGCCGACTCAAGGGAAAGAAAAAGGCTAGGTGGAAAATGGTAAAACCAATGTTGGACCTTGCTGGAGGAGTTTTATTCAAGGCGAACTGTCAAGGGGTTCCCATTATGACCCAACCGCGTAAGGAACGCAAAATCCGGGAACATAACACCGATATGACGGAAACTAGGGTGGCAAGAGTGGAACAAAACACCAGGCATAAGGTCGAGCCTTCCACCCTTTACCAAGTATATAGATGCATTAATTAAATAAGATATATCGTGATATCCCAACAAAATATCCATGTTCCAACATCTAACAAGCTTCAA
Organism: Triticum urartu; assembly: GCF_003073215.2. Classification (NCBI taxonomy): domain Eukaryota; kingdom Viridiplantae; phylum Streptophyta; class Magnoliopsida; order Poales; family Poaceae; genus Triticum; species Triticum urartu. The sequence goes on along the minus strand of NC_053027.1, from coordinate 236,246,178 downwards.
TCTTCACCTGCAACTAACAACGCTATAAAAGGGGCTGAGCAAAGCGGTAACATAGACAAACAACGGTTTGCTAGGACAAGGTGGGTTAGAGGCTTGGTTTAACAATATGGGAGGCATGATAAGCAAGTGGTCGGTATCGCAGCATAGGCATAGCAAAAGAGCGAGCAACTAGCAAGCAAAGATAGAAGTGATTTCGAGGGTATGGTCATCTTGCCTGAAATCCTGCAAGAAAGAAGAACGAGTCCATGAAGAAGACAAACGGACGTACTCGAATGAATCCTCACAACACAACGTTACCGGAACCAACTCGAAGAAGCAAACACCGGAAAGAAGCACACAACATAATAAACAACCCTCACATAATCATGGCATGATGCACAAACAAGTATGATGCATGTCCGGATTAAAGAGGCATGGCATGGCAAGGTGCACAAGCAATCCTACAAATTAAGTGGAGCTCAATATGCAACTCCGTTGCATATTGACCGAACACCACATCAATTATTTAGTTCACTCTTGGTTAGGTACTCCACAATATTAAATGTTGGTTAACATGGCAAGAGGTGAAGCATAACAAAACTATACCATCTAAACAATTTAAATGGGGCCGGATATAACAAACAAAAAATCCGGTAAATCCCCATATGCATTTAGCAAATTGATGGTAACAACAAATATAATCATTTTAAATGTTGTTCTTATGATGCGAATGACATATGCAAGTTTTAAGCAATTTTATGAAAATGTTGACATGAGCATGTTATGAAGCATTTGTCACCGTGGTGGAATAAAGGGGTGCCACGGCAACGAATCCGAAAATGATGCCACGGCAACATATCGGTTCCGGTAGCTCATGGAGATACCGGTGCAAAAGGAAGCGTGCGGATGTGCGAAACATGCTAGAGATGGTGGGGTGCTCCCGACTACTGGGTTCCCACGGGTTACTGGCATGCAAATGAGTGACAATTCGGACACGGTGCAAACACAAGTATCTCATACATCACACAACATTCGTTCACGGGCGTCGTCTCGGGTTATACCTTCAACGCGTGCAAACGGGACGGTTCGAGTTCGTCGAGGGAAGTAGTCGTTCCGCGATGGTAGAAGAAGTAGTGGTACAATTGGTCCTTGCCGGTAGTGGTACACGTTTGTTTTAAAGATGTACTTGACGCATCCGAGGTTTCCGAAGGCGACGGTATTGGAACTTGGTGAATCCGAGTTTCTCGGAGGTCGTCATCGAACTTGGTCAAATACACGATGTGGGTAGACGTTCACTCGACGTCTTCGGCGATGGTAGTTGTACACGGGTCTTCGGCCATGGAAGTAGTCGTACACGTTTTCATAGAGGTTCGGGGTCAACGACACGGAACTTGACGTCCACGAGGTCTTCGAGGGTCGACGGTAGTGGTACTCGGTCGTTTCGAAGAGGTACTTGGGGTCTTCGAACTTGCCGGTCTCGTTCACTTGACAGCGGTGGACGAACTTGACGGTCCCTGTCGTCCTGGTACTTAGCGTTATTCCCTATTCGGGGTCGAACTTGACGTGTCGGCCTTCGATGGAGGCAGGAGTGGGGTTTGACGGTGGAGCTCGGGAGCAAACCCCAACACAGAAGACCACAGGAGCTCGAGGCCGCAGGGTCACGTGCAGGAAGCGGAGCAGGGTCGAGCGGCACTGGAAACGAACCCGAAAAAGGAGAAGGGCGGGCAGAGCTTGCCGGGGGCGACGTGCGGGTGCAGAGGCGGCCATGGCTGGCGAAACAACAAGGGGGAGGCAGATGGCGTCGGAGCAGGAATGTGGTGCGGCGACGGCAGAGGCACGATGTTGGTCGTGGTCGCCGGCGCGACAATACAACACGGACGCCTTGGCAGGGAGGTGGCGAGCTTGAAGCCGAACGGAGGGAGGAGGAGGCGCGGGCGCGAGGAGGTGAAGGAGAGGGCGGTGAGGCCGAAGGAACTAGCAGGGCTCGCCGGCGGTGGCGCCATGGAGAAGGTCGCCGGCAAGGGCGGCGTCGGGCGTGCAGGGCTCCTGGCATGAGGAGCAGCTCCGCTCCGGTGGCGAGGGAGCCCTGGCCTGGACGGCGTCAAGAGGCGCGAGGGAAACGGGGGGGAGAGAGGTGGATCGGGAGAGGGGTTGGCGCTGCCCTCTCCCTGCGTGACGGCGCTCAGGAGGGACAAGACGAACAAGGGGAGAGTGAGGAGGAGCGATGGTGCGGGCTAGGGTTAGGATGCTTAGGTGGGCTTTGGCCTTGGAGCCGGCCCAGGAGTTGACCTAGGGAGGCCGGCGGCTGGTTGGGCCTAGGGACGGACCCTAGAGGCCGGCCTGCTGGTCTCTCTCCTCTCTCTGCTATTTCCTTTCTTTTAAATAACAGAAAAAAAAGAAAGGAAAAGAGAGAAGAGAAGGTTAGAGTAAGAATTTGGGCATGCGGATAATATTCCCGGACTAGCAAAAATGCGCATGTTCCAAGAAAAATGGAGTGGGCATTTTTAAAGTTTTAAATTCAAACTCATTCGATTTAAAATCAAATGGTGTGAAAAGGAAGTGAGGGTTAGGAAGGTCCAAAAATATTCGGATTTTTGTTGGAGCTCCGGAAAATGACGAAAGAATTTATGGGCAAAGTTTGGAGACCAAGAATTGAGATAATAAAGGCATGGGATATTTGCAACTGTGTTATGGTTAATTCCAAATAAATGGAATAATTACTATAGCTCTCTAAATATCGAGAGGATATGTTGTAAAGAGAATCACCATGTGAATTCCCTCGGTTTAAATGGATCGAAGATCCATACGGTTTATTTAGTTGAGTTAAGAAAAGAAATGACATGATGGCATGATGACATGATGCAATGCACACGATGCAAAGATGAATGCAACAGACGAAACAAAACACATAACGAAACCCAGAAACCCTGGAAGGCATCTACAGCTCCGGTCTTGGGGCGTTACAGTAGATCACTGCCATGTGGTTTGTTGCTATGTTAGAGTGCAGGAGCTTAGATTCTTGTTGCATTTTAGATGGCATCGTGCTGTTTATCGCAGAATCGTGCCATTCTTGTTTTGCTTGCCATTTGCAAACCGTGCATCCGATTCCGGCGATCTTTATATTGATTTCGACCGAAATCAACTCATATTTCTAGCGGCGCACTTGGTTTGCCAAGTTGAGGCCTGGTTCAATCTTTTCCTTCCGGATCACGCATATGCATTGCATATTACATCTTGCATATCATGCCATGTTTTGCATCATGTTGCTTGCGCATTGCACCGTTGTTGATTGTGTTTCCCTTGCTTGTGTTCTTGCCTTGGGTAGAGCCGGGAGACGAGTACGTGATCGAGGAACCTGTTGTGTACGCTTACGAGGATCAAGCTTACATCAACTCGGAGAAGTTTGCAGGCAAGATGACCATACCCTCGAAATCACTTCTATCTTTGCTTGCTAGTGCTCGCTCTATTGCTATTCCTATGCCGCGATACCTACCACTTGCTATATCATGTCCCCCATATTGCCATGTTAAACCACTAACCCACCTTGTCCTAGCACACCGTTGTTTGGCTATGTTACCGCTTTGCTCAGCCCCTCTTATAGTGTTTCTAGTTGTAGGTGAAGATGGAGTTTGTTCCTTGTTGGAACATGTTTATTGATGGGATATCATTATTATATCTTGTTTAATTTAATGGACCTATATACTTGGTAAAGGGTGGAAGGCTCGGCCTTATGCCTGGTGTTTTGTTCCACTCTTGCCGCCCTAGTTTCCGTCATACCGGTGTTATGTTCCTTGATTTTGCGTCCCTTTACGCGGTTGGGTTATAATGGGAACCCCTTGACAGTTCGCCTTGAATAAAAACTCCTACAGCAAGGCCCAGCCTTGGTTTTACCATTTGCCACCTAGCCTTTTTCCCTTGGGTTTCGCGGACTCAAGGGTCATCTTTATTTTAACCCCCCCGGGCCAGTGCTTCTCTAAGTGTTGGTCCAACCTGAGCGATGTCCTGCGCCCCCTGGGCAACCAGGGTCTATGCCAACCCGACATCTGGCTCATCCGGTGTGCCCTAAGAACGAGATATGTGCAGCTCCTATCGGGATTTGTCGGCACATTCGGGCGGCTTTGCTGGTCTTGTTTTACTATTGTTGAAATGTCTTGTAACTGGGATTCCGAGTCTGATCGGGTCGTCCTGGGAGAAGGAATATCCTTCGTTGACCGTGAGAGCTTGTGATGGGCTATGTTGGGACACCCCTGCAGGGTTTTGAACTTTGGAAAGCCATGCCCGCGGTTATGGGCAAATAGGAATTTGTTAATGTCCGGTTGTAGAAAACATGAAACTTAACTTAATTAAAATGAATCAACATCGTGTGTAGCTGTGATGGTCTCTTTTCGGCGGAGTCCGGGAAGAGAACACGGTCTCGTGTTATGCTTGAACGTCAGTAGTTTTAGGATCACTTCTTGATCTTTGTAGCTTCTCGACCGTGCTTTGCTTCCCTTCTCGCTCTCATTTGCGTAAGTGAGCCACCATATATGCTAGTGCTTACTGTAGCTCCACCTCACTACCTTTGCCTACCCATGAGCTAAAATAGTCTTGATCGCGAGGGTGTGAGATTGCTGAGTTCCCGTGACGCACAGATTACTTCCAAAACCAGATGCAGGTGCCGATGATGCCATTTCAGGGGATGCGACTGAACTCAAGTGGGAGTTCGACAAGGATTCAGAATGTTACTATGTTTCCTTTCCAGACGATCAGTAGTGGAGCCCAGTTGGGGCGATCGGGGATCTTATGCATTTGGGGTTGTCTTTATTTTTGTTCCGTAGTCGGACCTTGATTGTATTCTGGATGATGTAATGCTACATTTATGTATTGAGTGAAGTGGTGATTGTAAGTCAATTATGTATCTCTTTCATATTCAGTACATGGGATGTGTAAATATTACCCCTCTTGCGACATGCCTACAATGCGGTTATGCCTCTAAGTCGTGCTCTGACACGTTGGAGATATAGCCGCATCGTGGGTGTTACACCCGAGGTCTACGAAGCACGGACAGTGTGTGCCGAGTGCAGCAAGGAATGGAGCGCTTTTGGCCTGAACAACGATAGGCTACGCCCGGCAATAAATAGGATCACCCGCCTAAAGGCCGCTTGGCTAACCATTGAGAACGTGGGAGCAGATTTTATCCTTCTCCGCACTTTTCCACTGCAGAAGAGGGACATACCCACCTAGTTGTATGGTGACACTGGGGACAAGATGAGATTACTCACAGGTTTGGCCAATAACTTGTCTATTTATGGCCACGCCTGGCTGTGTGATCAGCTGTTTGGCCGTTTCGAGTTGTTCAATCTCCCGGCAACCATCATCCCTCTGAATGTCAATTCGGCCCAGGATCAGATATTGATGTGGATGCTGGATTGCAACGCTCATGCAGTGGCAGGTGATTGGCGGCTGCCTACCTCTCGACGAAGAATAAGAATGGTCCAGTACCCGGGCGGAGAGGGTCGCCAGGGTTTAAACTGGTATGTACAAACGCACCTCCTCTGTGGAGGTGGCATACATTAGGAGGAGTATTGAGGAGGACAAAGCTGCCTGAATTGCTGCAATGGCAAGGGCCGCAAAGACTAGGAAGGATAAGGCAAAGCTGAGGATGAGGGTTCCTCTCACGGCGGCGGCGAAGTGCACGCCGCGGGAGAGGTTTCCGGGGAAGATCTTGCAGGGGACGATCTTGCCACGAACAAGACTTTTAGGCTTGAGGATCTAGCCACCATGGCAGCAGAGCTCCAAGAGGAGGAGGAGGTTGGTGAGGTAGCAGAGCCCCAGGTGAATTGGCTCGCGGCTAGGCCTCAAGCCCCCAAGCTGATTTTGGATCATTGTCCTTGCAGGCGTGCTGCTAGCCGGGGGACGGTGGCTCCAAATCTCGCGCCTACCATCAAGAGGGCAAAGAATACCACCACCAAAATCACCAAGACTGACGTGGCGTGCCGCCAGTCTCCTCGCCTTGCCGGGGTCAAAGCTTCCCCAGCCAAGCAATCGGCGAACGTGGAAGTTGATTCCATCTCTCATTCCGGCTTGAGTTATTCACAGAGCTCGTCTTCGTCGGAGCACCCGGTGCCTTAGCTGGAGTTAGAGTTGCTAGAGAGATCCGCCCCCCCCCCATCTCAGAAGAGAAGCAGGCCATCCTAGCCTCCCATGGAGTTCAATTTGAGCTATATTGTCATTGATGAGGAGTAAGGAAGATTTCCATTCTTGCAAATAGCTTCAGTATATTTGAATATCTTTGCTGACTAACCTCTTGTTTTGTTGTCGTTGGTAGAGATGTGGAGGAGGATACGGAAACCCTCATCCATAGGTCGAAGAGGCTCCAGCGCGCTAGGTCGCCGGAGACTGTGGAGAGCTCGGCCTTGCCAGGGAGCAATACAGAGGATCCCGTGTTGAGCCCCCAGCCCAGCCCTCGGCAAGAAAGTGGAGGGCTGGCCTCTTCCACTGGAGGTAACGGAGGCATGCTTTCCATCCCCTCAACTGGAGAGGGCGGCGAGGCCATGCAGGACGAGCCACTCCTTGAAAGGCATGCTCCCCCCGCCGACCCATCCGGAGAACCCTTGGGGAGGCCCTCCATGGACAAGACCGCTTAGAGTGCTGCCGCGACTGCCGTGGTTGGGGGTGGAGTTCATAGCCTGGCAACTGATGCCACTGGAGAAACTATGGCCCTTGCGCGGCAGGCTTCTCCGGGTACTTAACTTTCCGCTCTTCTTCCTTCTTCCTTGTACATATTGCCTCTCCCTATACCCCGGCAATCTAAAATCTCTGCCTTTTGCCATTTTGCTTGTCTTCTCTTCTGCAGTCCTCCAGACCGAAGAGCCAGAACTGCTGGAAGAGGTGGCCAGCATAGGGAGAGGTGCTGCGGATGAGGCCGCCAAGATTTCCACCGGGGAGGGATAGGGCCTTGTTACCGAGGGTGCTTAGGATTCCTTGGCAGTGGTGCAGCATGACGTAGAGACCGCCCCATAGGTGGAAGTGGTGGTCGAGGAGAAGGTTCCTGTCCAACCCTGGGTCCCCTTTCCTCCTGTGGGCCCATGATGGGGACCTCGCCATCCCCCTCAAGTCAACTGGCGCTACTTCTGGTGCAGCCTGGGACCGGAGCCCCCATCCCATCAATGATGACGGGCGCGGAGCTCGACGAAGAGCTTCAGCGCATCCTGGCACCGCCGCACCAAGGGGTTGGAGAAGCAGTTGATTCAGCGATCGTTATCATGGACTTGTCTTTTCTGTAGTCCATGGCGAGGGGTATCAAGGAAATGTAGGATCGTCATCTTTGACACAATATAACATACTCCAAATAGAAGATCAGACAGTTAACCAAACCAAGCATGCTTAACAACTTGGAAATATAGGAATTGTATTTGTTTCTCATGTATTTAGTACAACCAAATTTCAATTTATTCCTCACGTGGTATACAATAATAGAATACACCGACAATAATTGAACATCGCATTGCAGAATTGAACCAAACAGTTAACTAAACACCACAACAAATGAACCAAACGTTAACTGAGCACCACATTGCACAGTATAACATATTCCTAATAGAAGATCAGACAGTTAACCAAACCAAGCATGCTTAACAACTTGGAAATATAGAAATTGTTTTTGTTTCTCATGTATTTAGTACAACCAACTTCGATTTACTTCTCACATAGTATACAATAACATAATGCACCCACAACAATTGAACATAGCATTGCAGAATTGAACCAAACAGCCAACCGCGCCGCGTCGTCGGCACATGAGGTGTCGACGGTGGCCTCGACGGCGAGGTGCTCCACCAAGATCTGGGGGTCGACACGAATGGCAGCCATCGCGACCTCATCCGCACGTGCGGCCGCGATTTGCTTCTCCCTGCCAAATGCTCCTTTGAGATCCTGGCTAGACTGCGCGCACCATGGCTTAGGGTGGCGCTTATTTTGTGGAGGGGTCTGTGATTTGGGTGGAAGGTATCGCGCCGGCGGTCAGGGCATGTTGGATCTAGAAGGAGGAGGAGGATGGGGGTCGGGTGTGGATTACCTGCCTGGATAGGTGAGGCCGAGCAGTGTGAAGGAGAGTCACCAGTGAGGAGGCGGTGCTGCAAGCAAGGAGTGAAGATTTCAACTTGGAAAGGAAGGCAGAAATAGGGGAAATGTGTCTTTTGGAAAGGGGGCAGGCGGGAAGGTAGATATTTCCGCGGAAGCCGAAATTTTGGAATCGCTTCAGCGAAAAAACTGGCGCGCAAAGTGTCATCTGACACGGTCCCTTATTCATAACTGTCTACGATATGTGAATATCACAAACGATTCAGATAGCTTAACCCGTGTGTGATGAGTTTGAACATCAAAAAATTTGGTTTGACTTTCCCTGGTTATAGTGGTCATCAATGTCATTGCATAATTTGGGTACAGAAAGGATACTATAGCACACCCACACTTCTTAATCGAGCAAGTTCATCAATTAAACAGAGCTAGCTGACCTAAACATTACTCTAACAAATTAAAGACTGGCGCTCTTAATTAAACAAAACAAAGAGTACTACTATGGCTGTTGCTCGTTGATTTCTACTACTGCCTCCATGTCAAGCTCGTGCCCGACGGTCTCCTGGGGAAGGGGCTCCATTACATCAATTGCACCATACTCGGCAAGAATCTCGCCATCCACGTCCGCCATATCTTTGGAATAGGGCACCACGAGCTGGGCATGGACGGCCGTGATTTGGGCTTTGCGGGCTCCGTCATGGCAAGGTATGCCGCGCATGAATGAACGGCTGCTCGAACTCTCTCAGTGATTGCCAACTCTTCGGCCGTGGGTCGCTGACCGTTGTCAGAGAAGCTTCATTTGATTTGTGCGGTGACCGCCACGAGCTGGGCATGGACGACCTCCATCAGGGCTAAGGCCACCACTGCGGAACGAATAGCTGTTGTGCCACTCTTGACAATTGCTATCCCCGAGGTAGATGCTGCTGCCGCAGCCTGACAAGCAACAACGGCCGTTTGGGCTGCCTTGGCCTCCCAGACGCAGATTGTGGTCGCCCTCACAAATATTGTTAGCACACGCTTGGCAGCTGTGGTCACTCTCTCACCGGAGTGGGCCGTCGAAGTTTCCCTCACGACACGGGTCCACGTCCCCATCTTTCATCGGCGACGATTGAAGAGTGAAATGACATTTGAGGAGCGGGCTAGTGTGCTTGACACTCCAACGGTGCTCCAAGATATTTTGTGCTACATCTCACATGGTTGGTGATAATAAACTGTCTGTGATCTACTTGATTTTTCGTCTTGATTTGAATTACGTAATGGGGTGACAATTTGCAAAGGATGGTGTTTGAATTGCTAGAACTTTTATCTGTAGTGAACATGCAACTATAGGTGTGTCGTCAAAAAAATTGGAATTATTTGGGGTTGGTCTGGATGTTTTTATACATTAACTTGGTTTTGAGGCATTTCAGGTGCATAATTTAAATTCGAACAACATTCACATGCTCGAGTTCATATAAATGTGTTGAAAAATCAAATATGTGTCCTTCGTTCGATGCTTAGGTCCCATGCAAGAAATGGGAATGAATGGCAAACACCATGCCATCGTCACTCGGCCGCAAACATTGAGATGCCTGGTTTTTAAGTTATAGTAAATCCAAAACTTGTCTATAATTCATGAAACTTGGCATGCTATCATGGAGCGGCATCAACATGTCGTGGTAAAATTTTTGTCCCATTTGGGGCAGGTTTGGGTATAAGATTCTTCCAAAACCAGAGCTTCTCACAATAAGCGTGATGGTTTCGGTAGGGAACGTGCCACCTTTGGGGACGAAATGATATACTCTTCCTCTTATTGCTTTCAAAAAATTTCTAGTGTCAACATAGAACAACAAGAGTGTTGTGTTTAATTTTGGAATTTTTCGGGGTTCGTTTGGACATTTTTATACATTAACTGGGTTTTCTAGGCATTTTATGTGCATAATTCAAATTTGAACTACATGCACATGCTCCAGTGCATCTAAAATGGTTGCAGAATCAAATATGTTCCCCTGGTTGCATGCTTAGGTCCCATGCAAGAAATGGGAATGAATTTCAAACACCCTACCACCGTCACTCTGCCGCAAACATTAAGATACTTGGTTTTAAAATTCTAGTAAATCCAAAAATCGTCCGAAATTCATGAAACTTGGCATGCTATCATGGAGCAGCATCAACATGCCATGGTAAAAAAATTGTCCCATTTGGTTCTATTTTGGATATAAGCTTCAAACAAACCAGAGCTTCTCACAACAAGCGTGATGGTTTCGGTAGGGAACGTGCCACTTTTGGGGACAAAACGATATCCGTTGCCTCTTATTGCTTTCATATTTTTTGTAGTGTCAAGATAGAACTACAGGAGTGTTGTGTTTAATTTTGGAATTTTTTGAGGTTCGTTTGGACATTTTTATACATTAACTTGGTTTTGTAGGCATTTCGGGTGCATAATTGAAATTTGAACCACATGCAAATGCTCCATTGCATATAAACTGGTTGAAACATCAAATATGTGTCCTTGGTTGCACGCTTATGTCCCTTGCAAGAAATGGGAATGAATTTCAAACACCCTACCACCGTCACTCGGCCACAAACATTGACATACTTGGTTTTAAATTCTAGTAAATCCAAAACTTGTCTAAAATTCATGAAACTTCGCATGCTATCATGGAGTGGCATCAACATGCTTTGGTAAAACATTTGTCCTATTTGGGGCAGGTTTGGGTATAAGCTTCTCACAAAACAGAGCTTCTCACAACAAGCCTGATGGTTTTGGTAGGGAACGTGCCACCTTTGGGGACGAAACGATATCTGTTGCATCATATTGCTTTCAAAAAATTTATATTGTAAACATAGAACAACAGGAGTGTTGCGTTTAATTTTGGAATTTTTCGGAGTTCGTTTGGACATTTTTATACATTAACTTGGTTTTGTAGGCATTTCGGGTGCATAATTCAAATTTGAACTACATGTACATGCTCAAGTGCATATAAACTGGTTGAAAAAAGAAATCTGTTTCCTTGGTTGCATGCTTAGGTCCCATGCAAAAAATGGGAATGAATTTGAAACACCCTGCCACTGTCACACGGCTTGTAACGCCCCGGATGTAATTTGCCATATTTGTAACTCCGACTCTGCCATTTTCGGTTCTAAGTTATGAGATTCCCTTCGTGGTTGGGTTTTGTCTTTGTTTTGCAATTTGTTCATGTCATGCATTTCATATCATGTCATCATGTGCATCGCATTTGCATACGCGTTCGTCTCATGCATCCGAGCATTTTTTCCGTTGTCCGTTTTGCAATCCGACACTCCTACGTGCACCAGCGCACCCCTCTCATCTCTTTTCATGAGCGGGTTTTAAACATTCTCGGAATGGACCAAGATTTGCCAAGCAGCCTTGGTACACCACCGGTAGACCGCCTGTCAAATTTCGTGCCATTTGGAGTCCATTTCATACTCCAACGGGTAACTGGGGAACCGCAAAGGCGTTCTGTGTGTTGCACCCCAACACCCCTCCAAAACGGCCCAATAACCATTCCAAACCACTCCCATGTCCTCCGCCGTCTAATCACGATCGCGTGGTCGAAAACTACACTCCATTTGGACACTCCTACCTCCTTCTAGGTATAAATATGTGCAACCCTCCTCAAATTCGTGGATGAAACCCTAGCATTTTCCCCCTCTCGCCGCCGGACAAAATTCCCGACGCCGTATATGTCCGCGCCGCCGCCTCCAGCCAACCGGAGCTCGCCACGTCCCCCTCCTGCCGTTTCCACCGAGCCGGGCCGCGGGCCCATCCATAGCCTACCCGGGCACGAACCGCCACCGCCGCAGGCCCACGCGCCCCCGCGCCCTCCGTCTTCCGCCCGTCGCCGGCGAGCCTCCGGCCGCACCTCCCCGCGCCCGGCGCCGCCCTCCGCCGGAACTCCCCGCGCCCTGGTGGTCGCCGCCCTTCGCAGGTGGCCCGGCCCTCTCCTTCCTCGTCTCCGGCGCCGTCCCCGGCCATCTCCGGCAAACCCTCCTCGTCCGGAAGCGCCGGCGACCACCGCGACCTCCATCTCCGGTGATTCTCAGACTCCGCGCCAGATCTAGATGTGGAAGGTTGACCCCGAGATAATCCTAAGTCATTTATTTTTGCATTCTGATGCCCTGTTCGTGATGCCATAACTTCTTGCATGTAGCTCCATTTTGTGCGTGCAATATGTCGAAATATTCATCATGATGTGCTCTTCATTTTGTTCCATTGTGGCATGCTTGTTTGAGTCCATCTTGATGCCCTAATCACTGATGCAAGAGTGCTATAAATTGTTAGGTGCTGATTCTTATCAGAGTATGAGGATGTCATTTTTGCTAAATTTGTTGTGTGCTGCATATGGGCATGAGCTCTACATGTGTTTTGATCTATGCCATGCCATCTTACAGGGGTGCTTGCCATGTATTATTTTGATCTTTGTGGTGACTAGCACTAGCATGCAAAGTAGCCTTCGTGATATTGCTGATTTCAGGGACTTAGGATTTCACTAAGTCATTTTCCTGCTGTTATTTTTATGCCATGTAAACATGTTGCTACAGTGAGATCCATGCTTGATCTGAGTTGCTTCAGTGAGGATGATTTGGACATATGGTTGTTATCTATCCATACATGCCCCTGTTTGTAATTATGGAGTGATCCAGCGTGACTTAAGCTTGCTCTACTTTTGCTATAAAATGTTCCTAGCAGATTGTTTACGTGTTAAACAATTTTGCCATGGTTGGTGTAGTTGATCCATGCATGATATGATCTTACTGTTGCCTTGGTTAGCTTCATGAACATGTCATACTGCTATTTATATGCTTAGTTTATTCCATGTTGGAACATGCATATTGTTGGGATATCATTATTGTCTCTTATTTACTGTAATGCATCTATATACTTGGTAAAGGGTGGAAGGCTCGACCTTATGCCCGGTGTTTTGTTCCACTCTTGCCGCCCTAGTTTCCGTCATACCAGTGGTATGTTCCTTGATTTTGCGTTCCTTACGCAGTTGGGTGTTATGGGAACCCCTTGACAGTTCGCCTTGAATAAAACTCCTCCAGCAAGGCCCAACCTTGGTTTTACCATTTGCCACCTAAGCCTTTTTCCCTTGGGTTCCGCGAACTCAAGGGTCATCTTTATTTTAAACCCCTGGGCCAGTGCTCTTCTGAGTGTTGGTCAAAACTAGAGCCCCTTGTAGCACCACCTCGGGGAAACTTGAGGGTCAGTTTTAGTTGTACGGATTGCTTATCTGGTGTGCCCTGAGAACGAGATATGTGCAGCTCCTATCGGGATTTGTCGGCACATTCGGGTGGCATTGCTGGTCTTGTTTTACCATTGTCGAAATGTTTTGTAACTGGGATTCCGAGACTGATCGGGTCTTCCCGCGAGAAGAAATATCCTTCATTGACTGTGAGAGCTTGTGATGGGCTAAGTTGGGACACCCCTGCAGAGTTTGAACTTTCGAAAGCCATGCTCGCGGTTATGGGTAGATGGGAATTTGTTAATATCCGGTTGTAGAAAACCTGACACATAACTTAATTAAAATGAATCAACCGTGTGTGTAGCCGTGATGGTCTCTTTTTGGTGGAGTCCGGGAAGAGAACACGGTCTTGTGTTCTGATTGAACGTAAGTAGCTTCAAAATCACTTTTTGATCACTATTAGCTTCTTGACCGTGCTTTGCTTCTCTTCTCGCTCTCATTTGCGTATGTTAGCCACCATATATGCTAGTGCTTGCTGCAGCTCCACCACACTACCCCTTCCCTACCTTAAGCTTTAATAGTCTTGAGCTTGCGGGTGTGAGATTGTTGAGTCCCTGTGACTCACAGATACTTCCAAACAGATGCAGGTGCCAATGATGCCAGTGCAGGGGACGCTACCGAACTCAAGTGGGAGTTCGACGAGGATTCGGGCTGTTACTATGTTTCTTTTCCGGATGATCAGTAGAGGGGCCTAGTTGGGGCGACCGGGGATCTAGCATTTGGGGTTGCCTTTCTTTATTTTGGTTCCGTAGTCGGACCTTGACTGTATTCTGGATGATGTATGATATATTTATGTATTGTGTGAAGTGGCGGTTGTAAGCCAACTCTTTATCCCTTTCCTATTCAGTACATGGGATGTGTAAATATTACCCCTCTTGCGACATGCCTACCATGCGGTTATGCCTCTAAGTCGTGCTCCGACACGTGGGAGACATAGTCGCATTGTGGGTGTTACACAGCTACAAACATTGAGATACTTGGTTTTCAAATTCTAGTAAATCCAAAACTTGTCTGAAATTCATGAAACTTGGCATGCTATCAAGGAGCGGCATCAACATGCCGTGGTAAAAAAATTGTCTCATTTGGCTCTGGTTTGGGTATAATATTCTCACAAACCAGTGCTTCTCACAACAAGCATGATGGTTTCGGTAGAGAACGTGCCACCTTTAGGGACGAAACGATATTCGTTGCCTCTTACTGCTTTCAAATTTTTCTAGTGCCAACATAGAACAACAGGAGTGTTCTCTTTAATTTTGGAATTTTTTAGGGTTCGTTTGGACATTTTTATAAATTAACTTCGTTTTGTAGGCATTTCGGGTGCATAATTCAAATTAGAACTACATTCACATGCTCCAATGCATATAAACTGGTTGAAAATCAAATATGTGTCCTTGGTTGCAGGCTTATGTCCGTTGCAAGAAATGGGAATGAATTTCAAACACCCTGCCACCATCACTCGGCCGCAAACATTGATATACTTGGTTTTTAAATTCTAGTAAATCCAAAACTCGTCTGGAATTCATGAAACCTGGCATGCTATCATGGAGCGACGTTGTAACGCCCCGTATGTAACTTGACATATTTGTATTCCAACTCTTGCCATTTCCGGCTCTAAGTTATGATATTTCCTCGTGGTTGAGTTTTGTCTTCGTTTTGCATGTTGTTCATGTCATGCATAATCATATCATGTCATCATGTGCATCGCATTTTCATACGTGTTCGTCTCATGCATCCGAGCATTTTCCCGTTGTCCGTTTTGCATTTCGGCACTCCTACGTCCTCCGGCGCCCCCTCTTGCCTCTTTTCGTGTGCGGGTGTTAAACATTCTCGGATTGGACCGAGACTTGCCAAGCGGCCTTGGTACACCACCGTTAGACCGCATGTCAAGTTTCGTGCCATTTGGAGTCCGTTTGATACTCCAACGCTTAACCGAGGAACCGTAAAGGCCTCGTGTGTGTTGCAGCCCAACATCCCTCCAAAGTGGCCCAAAACCCATCCAAACCCCCTCCATCCTCTCGGCCATTCTATCACGATCGCGTGGCCAAAAAATGCACCTCATTTGGATTCTCCTAGCTCCCAAAATCTATAAATAGGTGCTCCCCTCAGAAATTTGCGGTCCCGAAACCCTAACCTAGTCCCTCTCCGCCGCCGGACACGTCCAGGCGCAGCCGAACGCGTCTGCCGCCTCGCCCGCACCTATCTGCGCCTGCCACATGGCGGCACCACGCCGCCTCCGCCGCCGGCCCGCCGTGGCCCGCAGCGGGCCCTCCCGGCCCAGGTCGCCGCCGCCTGCGCCCCCGCGCCTCCCCGTGTCGCCCGAGCCCGCGCTCGACCGCGCCGCCGCCATTTGCCTCCACCGGCGTCGGCCGCCGCCTCCGCCTCACCTCCACGCCGCCCACGCCGGCCACCGGAGCTCCGCCGCACGTACCGCAGCACCGCCTCGTCGTCCTCTCCACTCCAGCACCTCCTCCCCAGCTCCGGCCAAAGCTCCGGCCACCTCCTCCCGACGAGCTCCAGTGAGATCCACTCAAATCCGGTGAACCTCAAAGTCCGCACGCGCCCGGATCTGGACTGGAGATTAGGGTTGACTTTGAAATATCCCTAAGTCCTTTTATTTTTGCATCCTGGAGCAATATTCATCATGTCATATCTCTATCATCGTAGCTTCATTTTGGGCATGTGATATATAAAAATGTTCGTTAGGATGTCCTCTTCATTTTATTCCATTGCACCGTGCTTGTTTGAGTCCATCTTGATGCCCAAATTTCTGTTACAAAAGTGCTATAAAATGTTAGTTCTTGTTTCTTAACAGATCTTGAGCATTTGTCATTTTTGCCATGATTGTTGTGTGCCTCCTATGAACTTGAGCTCTAGATGTGTTTTGGGCTATGCCATGCCATCTTTACAGGGGTGTATTGTGACGCCCCCAATTTAATCGTACACTAATCATACACGCAAACGTGTACGATCAAGATCAGGGACTCACGGGAAGATATCACCACACAACTCTACAAATAAAATAAGTCATACAAGCATCATATTACAAGCCAGGGGCCTCGAGGGCTCGAATACAAGAGCTCGATCATAGACGAGTCAGCGGAAGCAACAATATCTGAGTACAGACATAAGTTAAACAAGTTTTGCCTTAAGAAGGCTACCACAAACTAGGATACAGATCGAAAGAGGCGCAGGCCTCCTGCCTGGGATCCTCCTAACTACTCCTGGTCGTCGTCAGCGGGCATCACGTAGTAGAAGGCACCTCCGGTGTAGTAGGAGTCGTCGTCGAAGGTGGCGTCTGGCTCCTGGACTCCAACATCTGGTTGCGACAACCAGGTAGAAGGGATAGGGGGAAAAGAGGGAGAAAGCAACCGTGAGTACTCATCCAAAGTACTCGCAACCAAGGAGTTACACTACATATGCATGGGTATCAAATGGAATAAGGGTATCATATGTGGGCTGAACTGCAGAATGCCAGAATAAGAGGGGGATAACTAATCCTTTCGAAGACTACGCTTCTGGCAGCTTCCGTCTTGCAGCATGTAGAAGAGATTAGACTGAAGTCCTCCAAGTAGCATCGCATAGCATAATCCTAACCAATGATCCTCCCCTCGTCGCCCTATGAGAGAGCGATCACCGGTTGTATCTGGAACTTGGAAGGGTGTGTTTTATTAAGTATCCGGTTCTAGTTGTCATAAGGTCAAGGTACAACTCCAAGTCGTCCTGTTACCGAAGATCACGGCTATTCGAATAGATTAACTTCCCTGCAGGGGTGCACCACATAACCCAACACGCTCGATCCCATTTGGCCGGACACACTTTCCTGGGTCATGCCCGGCCTCGGAAGATCAACACATCGCAGCCCCACCTAGACCAACAGAGAGGTCAGCACGCCGGTCTAAACCTAAGCGCCCAGGGGTCTGGGCCCATCGCCCTTAGCACACCTGCACGTTGCGTGGGCGGCCGGAAGCAGACCTAGCCTAGTAGGTGTTCCAGTCCAATCCAGCGCGCGCCGCTCCGTTGCTGACGTCACGAAGGCTTCGGCTGATACCACGACGTCGAGTGCCCATAACTGTCCCCGCGTAGATGGTTAGTGCGTATAGGCCAGTAGCCAGACTCAAATCAAATACCAAGATCTCGTTAAACGTGTTAAGTATCTGCGAACGCCGACCAGGGCCAGGACCACCTCTCTCCTAGGTGGTCTCAACCTGCCATGTCGCTCCGCCTCAAAGTAACAGTCGGGGGCCGTCGGGAACCCAGGCCCACCTCTACCGGGATGGAGCCACCTGCCCCTTCAGCCCCCATCTCCGAACAGTATCACAGGTAATGTAACTGTGTAAAGTATATTGCATATGCCCGTGATCACCTCCCGAAGTGATCACGGCCCAGTAGTATAGCATGGCAGACGGACAAAAGTGTAGGGCCACTGATGGAACACTAGCATCCTATACTAAGGAGTAGGATAGCAGGTAAAGGTAACAACAGTAGTAGCAAGGACAGGCTATGCAGCAGTATAGGATTAACTGAAAGCAGTAACATGCTACACTACTCTAATGCAAGCAGTATAGAGAAGAATAGGCGATATCTGGTAATCAAGGGGGGGGGGGGCTTGCCTGGTTGCTCTGGCAAGAGAGAGGGGTCGTCAACACCGTAGTCGTACTGGGTAGCAGCGGCGTCGGTCTCGGCGTCTAGCGAGAGAAGAGGGGGAAGAAACAATAAATATAATGCAAACAGATGCATAATGATGCATGACATGACAAAACGTGATACTAGGTGTGCCCTAACGCGGTACGAGGGGGTACCGGTGAAGGGGGAAACATCCTGGAAAGTATTCCCGGTGTTTCGCGTTTTCGAACAGATGAACCGGAGGGGGGAAAATTGCGTGTTCGCTATGCTAGGGATGCGTGGCGGACGAATGGGCCACGTATCCGGGTTCGTCTCGTCGTTCTGAGCAACTTTCATGTACAAAGTTTTTTCATCCAAGCTACGGTTTATTTTATATGATTTTTCAAAGTTTTAAACAATTTCATCGGCGGCGGCGGTGGAGCGGGGGAGGGTGCGGGGGGTGCCCGTTGGCGGCGGTGGAGCAGGGGAGGGGGGGGGGGGCCGGGTGCTCATCGGCGGCGGTGGAGGGGGATCGAGATCGAGTGTCCTCATGAATTCAAATAGTGCCCGTGAAATTTAAAAATATTCATGATATCAAAAAGTGCCCGTGAAATACAATCGAGAAATGAAGAGTACGATTTAAATACAATCGATCTTAGCTAGCTATCTATTCACAATCTTCTTGCCCTTCTTTTTCGCAAATGGAGTTCTGTGAAACGGACGTCCTTTAGGTAGGGTGGTCCTGCTTCTTCTTGTGGTGTGTGCTGCTACTTCATCATCGTCGTCATGTTCGATCTTCGGGTCACCGTACTTGTCGAAGTCTTTCTCATTGGCTACTCCATCCATTCCGATGATCTTCCTTTTGCCTCTCCTCACGACAAAACGACTGGGCTTTGACGGGTCGGTAATGAAGAAGCATTGGTCCACTTGGGAAGCCAGTACCCATGGCTCATTTTTCGCGGTGACATTTGCGCCCACGGTCTTGGATTTGGCTTCGGGTATAACCATGGTGGTGAAATACCGGTCTACTTTTAGGACGCTCTTGGCCCATCTGACACGGAACATCGGGACCTTCTCTCCAGCGTAGCTCAGCTCCCAGATCTCCTCGATCCTTCCGTAGTATCTGTCCTTGTCGTTACCGGTGTAGGATTCCATCGTTACCCTGGAGTTCTGATAACAATCGCTCTTCATGTCCTTGTTCTCGGTGTAGAATGTGTAGCCGTTGATATCATACACCTCATAGGTCATCAGGTTGTGCTCGGCGCCCTGTGACAAGGCGAATATGAGTTGTTCTTCCGTGGAAGAATCCTCATGTAAAGGGTACGACAGAAGCTTCTGCTTGAACCAACGCGTGAAACATGAGTTGTGCTCTTTGATTATATCTCCGTCCGTCCTCTGTTGGCCTCGGTCATTGTACGTCTTCTCAATAATGGTTTTGTGCTCTACCACCCAAGGATCGACCACGTCTATGTGTTGTAGCGCGACTAGGTTTGCTCTTTCAAAGTCGGCGAGTCGACCCTCGAAGTCGACAAGCATTTTGGCGACCCTCACGGTGACCCCATCCAGCGAGCCTGCCGAGGTGCCTGTTGACGGGCAGACCAACGGGGTTCTCGATGCCTAGATAATTCGTGCAGTAGGAGATGCACTCTTCGGTCAGAAAGCCCCTGGCTATACTCCCCTCTGGACGTGACATGTTGTGAACGTATCCTTTGATGACACCATTCATCCTTTCGAACGGCATCATGCTGTGCAGGAACGTCGGCCCGAGTTGGATGATATCCTCCACGATATGGACCAGCAGATGCACCATAACGTCGAAGAATGCGGGCGGGAAGTACATCTCAAGCTCGCGTAGTATCACCATGATCTCTTCTTGTAGCCTTCTGAGTTGCCTCACGCCAATCGACTTCTGAGAGATGACGTCGAAAAAGTTGCATAGGCCAAATAGCATTTCATGGACGTGCGCGTCCATGATCCCATGGATTGCAACTGGAAGTATCGCATCATCAGCACGTGACAGTCATGAGACTTCATCCCGCTGAACTTCTGCTTCGCTGGGTCTAGGTATCTGCTTATCTTCCCCGCGTAACCGTAAGGAAGTTTTACTCCTACGAGGCAGGTGAAAAACTGCTCGATCTCCTCCTGACTTAGAGTGAAGCACGCGGGAGGGTAGTCACTTCCGGTCTTCTTAGACTTTTTGCCTTTGCGACGAGTTTCTGTGTCCTGCTTCGCCTCATCATCATCATCATTAGCGTGAAGCTCCTTCCTGATGCCCATTGATTTCAAGTCTGCCCTTGCTTTCGGCCCATCTTTGGTCCTCTCTGGCATGTTGAGCAGGGTACCAAGCAGACTCTCGCACACGTTCTTCGTGATATGCATGGCATCAAGGCTGTGAGGCACACGGTGGATCTTCCAGTACGGCAAGTCTCAGAAAACATACCTCGTTTTCCATACCTTCAGCAGCGGCTCTGGCGCCTTTCGCTTCTTTCCCGGCTCTGGCGCCTTTTGCTTCTTTCCCGGCAGTGGGTAATCTTTCCAATTTTTCAATAGCTCATTTATTTCCTCGCCACTCCTCGTACGCGGGCGTTTTCGGGGTTCGGTTTCACCATCGAACAAATCCTTGCGTTTCCTCCACGGGTCATTGTCGCGAAGCCACCTTCGATGTCCCATGAACACGGTTTTCGAAGACCCGGGATCTCTATCTAGCTGGCGATACATTTTGTCATCCATGCACCTTACGCATCCAGAAAATCCGTGGACTACCTGCCCTGCGAGATATCCGTAACCGAGATAGTCGTGCACCGTCGTGAGCAGTGCGGCTCTCATAGGGAAATAACTTTCTCTGTGGCGTCCCACGTATTGGCTGGCGTATTCCACAACGTGTCTAGCTCCTCTTTCAGCAGCCCCAGATACAGATTGTTGTCGTTCCCTAGTTGTTTCGGCCCTTCAATTAGCATACTCATGTGAATGTACTTCCTCTTCATGCACAACCAGGGGGAAGGTTGTACATCCACACAAACACAAGCCAGGTGCTATGTGTGCTTCTCTGGCTGCCAAACGGATTGACTCCATCGGTGCTCGCGCCCAGCACGATGTTCCTTGGATCCTTCCCAAATTCTGGGAAGTCGAAGTTCAACGCTTGCCACTGGCTCGCATCCTTAGGGTGACTCAGCATCTTGTCTTTTTTATTTATCTCCGGATCATTTCCATCATCTTCCCGCTTCTTCTCCTCCCTATCCGCGTGCCAACGCAGGAGCTTTGCTACCTTAGGGTCCACGAAATACTGCTGCAGACGAGGAGTAATCGGAAAGTACCACACTGATTTTCGAGGAGCTTTCTTCCTCTTCTTCTATCGAGTGACGCCGCACACCGGACATATGGTAGACTCCGCGTGCTCGTCCCGATAAATGATGCAATTGTATTTGCACACATGGTATTTCATGTGCGGTAAATCCAGAGGACACACGATTTTCTTCGCCTCCTCGAAACTGGTCAGGCACTTGTTCCCCTTGGGAAGACGTTCGTGCCAGAATGACATGTTCTCGTCGAAGCATGTGTCGGTCATTTTGTGTTTTACCTTCATCTCCAAAGCCATGAGCGTTACTTTCAGGCGGGTATCCTCGGGCCTGCATCCTTCATACAATGGAGTAACCGCGTCTATCTCCAGTTGATCCAGCTTGGCTTTCTCTCGGGCGGCAGCTCTTGCGTTATCCGTCTGCTTGAGAAGCAGCTGTTGAATATGAGGGTCCTGCACCCAGCCT
This sequence comes from Triticum urartu, assembly GCF_003073215.2. Lineage (NCBI taxonomy): Eukaryota > Viridiplantae > Streptophyta > Magnoliopsida > Poales > Poaceae > Triticum > Triticum urartu. The sequence continues at coordinate 236,224,529 of NC_053027.1, read as the reverse complement.
CCATTGTCGTCTGCTCCGGCATCTTCATCTTCATGATCATGCCCTTCGTCTTGATCTTCCTCATCATCATGTACGACATCTTCTACGTGATGACTGTGTACAGCATCACCGTCGTGATCATGTCCTGGAGATTCTTCGTCTTCTCGCCCGCCCTCGCCGTGGTGGTACTTGTCTTGTTGCCCTTCCTCATTTCTTGCCCGGCCCCCATGGACGACTTCATAGTCATCTTCATCACCTAGCCATCGATAGCCATCCATGAAACCACACAAGAGCAGGTGGTCCCGCACCTGCCCAGAATCCGGGTCCGCAATAAGGCTCTTCAGCTTGCATCTTCGACACGGACATCTTATCTCCGTCTCGTTCTTTTGAAGCATCTCGGCCTTCGCGGAGCTCAAAAACCTATTCACGATGCCTTCCCTAAAAATGATATTTTAGAACCAAGAAAAAATTTGGCATGACCTTCCCTAAAAATAGGACCAAAAAGAATGCATAGTTCCAAAATTCTCGCCGAAACGGAAATGAATCAACATTCCGGCAAAATATTGGCAACTATCGCATTTCAAATACCGGTACCTACAAACACAAAAATATATGCAACACCACAAACACATGCAACACCACAAACATACATAGATCTAGCTAGGCCACAAAAAGTGCATGTGCACGTTGTTGGAGCGAGCTAGGGATAAAAAAAGTAGATCTACATCATGAAGATAGCTTTCCCCTTACTTACCTATCAAAAAAAGGCAATTACACCACTTAATTTTGATGAATCTATGGTGGAAATGAGGTGAGGAGGAGGAGGCAGCTGAAAGCTTGGAGAAGGAGGTGGAGGGAATGAAGTGGGGAAAGTGAGTGGGTAGGTGTGGCTGTCCAAAATATCTTGTTGGGGTCCCAGGTTACTAATGGCGCACCACCTGCAAATGCGCCATTAGTAACCCTGGTTACTAATGGCGCACCTGCAGGTGGTGCGCCATTAGTAATTTTGTAGAAAAGTAAAAATATATATATATACTAATGGCACACTTTTACAGGGTGCGCCATTAGTAGTTTAAACTAGTAATGGCGCATTGTGAGGCGGTGCGCCATTAGTAGTTTTGCAAAAAAAAGAATAAAAAAATTTCAGTACTGGGGCACTCCTTGTCTGGTGCGCCATTACTAGTTAGAACTAGTAATGCCGCACTTCGGTAGGATGCGCCATTAGTATGTATGTAAAAATGAAAAAAAATTATCACTAGTGGCGCACCTATTTTATGGTGCGCCATTAGTGTCTTCCACACTAATGGCGCATTACCAACTGGTGTGCCATTAGTATATAGTAGTGGCGCACTACTTCCCTGGTGCGCCATTAGTGTCAATCCTATCTATAGCCCTTTTCCTAGTAGTGAACGTGCCATGGTAAAAAAATTGTCCCATTTGGGGTAGGTTTGGGTACAAGCTTCTCACAAATCAGAGCTTCTCCCAATGAGCATGATGGTTTCGGTAGGGAACCTGCCACCTTTGGGGACGAAATGATACTTGTTGCTTCTTCTTACTTTCGAAAATTTTCTAGCATCAACATAGAGCAACAGGAGTGTTGTGTCTAATTTTGGAATTTTGGGGTTCGTTTGGACATTTTAATACATTAACTCGCTTTTCTAGGCATTTTATGTGCATAATTCAAATTTGAACAACATGCACATGCTTCGGTGCATATAAATTGGTTGAAAATCAAATATGTGTCCTTGGGGCATGCTTAGGTCCCATGCAAGAAATGGAATGAATTTCAAAGACCAGGGCACTGTTGATTGCCAGCAAAACATTGAGATGCTTTGTTTTTAAATTCTAGGAAATCCAAAACTCGTGTGAAATTCATGAAACTTGGCATGCTATAATAGAATGGCACCCGACATGCTGTGGTATTTTTCGTGTCCATTTTGAAAGAAGGCACACTCAAATAACTGCCAACAAAGGCATTTCAAAACAAATACCTTTCACTATAACATCTCAAACGTTTTGTATAATTTAAATTGTGTGCGTTCTGTTAACCATTCATGTGATGCCACGCCTCACTCTTTTAATGGCTAGGAGGTGCCATGCGGATAGGTGCTTGAGTGCTTCACTAAACGTGAGGCGTGCAAGCTGTACTCCAATGCGGAGGCTCACGAGGAAGCATGCGAGCTGTACGCCATGCAGGCTCACCGGGAAGCGAGCCCTTTGACTTCCATGGAAGCCCGCCTTGCTCACATCCTCTTCATTAATGGATCCCAAGCCGTAGTTTAATACAGTTTTTAAATATAAAACACTCATCGCGAACATTTTAGTTAGAACACCCGTATGCAACACTGACAACTTCCCCAGGAAGCCAAGGGAAAATGCGCCTAGTAGGATTTGTGCAGCTCTTGATCGCAAATGTTTTAGTTAGAACACCCGTATGTAAACCAATTGCTTCCCCAGGAAGGCAAGAGAAATTGTGCCGAGCAGGATTTCTATAGATCTTGATCGCAAACATTTTAGGTAGACCACCCATATGCAAAGTGAGAGCTATGGTCTTCCCCCTTAAGTCGACGGAAAATTCGCAGTGTGGGATTTGTGCATCCCTTCAACATAAACGGTTGTTTTGGACGACTCGTGTGCAACCACGTACAAACAATTTGGTCAGATTTGCATCTGTCATATTGGGTATATTGCCATTTGTCGAACTGGAAAGATTGACATTTGTTGATCTAGTAACATTTCCATTTGTCAATCCTTGTAACACCGCGATTTGTCAAAATATCCTGCTAAAAATCACAAGCACTATCTAATTTTTGTACCTAAAATTCAGTAATTAAGCATAGATTTCATTCATAGATTAACTAGTCGTTCTTAATTTATACAAACAGTTCAACTCAACAGCAAAACCGACCAAACATTTCCCCAATTGTTGCCAACCACGTACTGAAATAGCTAGTTCAACTATATATACTAGGTAATTTTAAGTACGTTGTACAGTTCCAGCGCTCATCTATAGTGAGATGAACTGAACAAAATAGCCCCTAAATACTACTACGGAGGGGCTTTGTGCGACTTCCGGCAGCCTCTCCTCTGCTGAGCACGCTCAGTAAGAGGCAGAGGAGGAGGAGGAGCCTACGGACGAGCTGGACAAATGCAATACGGTTCCTGCCACTGCTGCAGGTTCAACGATGCTCGCTAGCTCAAATGCCCACTGCCGCTCCAGACGATCCCTCTCAAAGCGGCTGGACTGCTCGTAGATCTCCTGATTCCTCGCCTCTGCGTCGCCTTGTGCTACGGCCACGGCTGCGGTAAGGCTCTTTGCGTGCTCGACGACGCGCTCCTCCTCCTCCCGCAGGAACTCGATGTAGCACACACGGTCGCTGACGCACATGCGGGAATCCACCTTTGCCTCCCTCCTTTGGGCGGCGATGGGGGAGCAGGTGAAGATTCTGGTGGTCGAAGGTGGGCTGGCGGCCACGGCGGCCGACGATGGGATGACGGCCATGACGGCCACCTCCCGCCTTCTGGCCGCGGTGTCGGAGCGGGTGATGGCCGGCAGTGGGGTGGTGGCCACGACGGCCACCTCCCGCCTTCGGGCCACGGTGGTGGAGCGGGTGTTGGCCGACAGTGGGGTGGTGGCCACGACGGCCACGTCCCGCCTTCGGCCGCGGTGGCGTAGTGGGTGTTGGCCGACAGTGGGGTGGCGGCCACGACAGCCACCTCCTACCTATGGGCCGCAGCAGCGGAGCGGGCGATGGCCCTGGCTTTCTACAGTGGTGTGGCGGCAACGGCGGCCGGCAATAGCTGCCGATGGGCAGCGGCGGCGGAAAGTGTGGTGGGTGTTCCGCACACACCAAACAGGGATGCCACGCGCACTACACTATGCCGGGGACTAAGCCGCCGCCACGCTGTAGCCTCCCAGGTAGAGTTGTCCTTTGATGACGGCGGAGTGGCTACGCGATGACAACGGACCAGTGCCATTGGCGATTGTGGGAGAAGCAAACGCGATAATCTGTAGGGAGGGAGGGGAAAATGTGACGCATGACTCGCCAGCCGTGAGGGTTTATATAGCAGGCCGGAAAGCATTGGGATTTTGGGGGATTTCACCAAGTGGGGCGGGAAGCTTGCGCGGGAACCTACGAGGTTGTGCTGGTACGGGCTCACCGACGATTCATTGGCACCACTTCGAGCCACCGTCTGCGGTAGTGATACGTCTCCAACTTATCTATAATTTCTGATTGTTCCATGCTATATTATATTCTTTTTTGGACATTATTGGGCTTTATTATACACTTTTATATTATTTTTGGGACTAACCTATTAACCGGAGGCCCAGCCCAGAATTACTGTTTTTTTCCTATTTTAGGGTTTCGCAGAAAAAGAATATCAAATGGAGTCCAAACGGAATGAAACCTTCGGGAATGTGATTTTCGGAACGAACATGATCCAGAGGACTTGGACCCTACGTCAAGAAATCAACGAGGAGGGCACGAGGTAGGGGGGCGCGCCTACCGCCCCCCCAGGCGCACCCTCCACCCTTGTGGGCCCCCTGTTGCTCCACCGACATACTCCTTCCTCCTATATATACCTACGTACACCCAAACTACCAGATACGGAGCCAAAACCCTAATTCCACCGATGTAACTTTCTGTATCCACGAGATCCCATCTTGGGGCCTTTTCCGGAGCTCCGCCGGAGGCGGCATCGATCACGGAGGGCTTCTATATCAATACCATAGCCCCTCCGATGAAGTGTGAGTAGTTTACTTCAGACCTACAGGTCTATAGTTATTGGCTAGATGGCTTCTTCTCTCTTTTTGGATCTCAATACAAAGTTCTCCCCCTCTCTTGTGGAGATCTATTCGATGTAATCTTCTTTTGCGGTGTGTTTGTTGAGACCAATGAATTGTGGGTTTATGATCAAGTTTATCTATGAACAACATTTGAATCTTCTCTGAATTCTTTTATGTATGATTGGTTATCTTTGCAAGTCTCTTCGAATTATCAGTTTGGTTTGGCCTACTAGATTGATCTTTCTTGCAATGGGAGAAGTGCTTAGCTTTGGGTTCAATCTTGCGGTGTCCTTTCCCAGTGACAGTAGGGGCAGCAAGACACGTATTGTATTGTTGCCATCGAGGATAACAAGATGGGGTTTATTTCATATTGCATGAGTTTATCCCTCTACATCATGTCATCTTGCTTAAAGCGTTACACTTTTCTCTTGAACTTAATACTCTAGATGCATGCTGGATAACGGTCGATGTGTGGAGTAATAGTAGTAGATGTAGGCAGGAGTCGGTCTACTTGTCTCGGACGTGATGCCCATATACATGATCATACCTAGATATTCTCATAACTATGCTCAATTTTGTCAATTGCTCAATAGTAATTTGTTTACTCACCGTGAATACTTATGCTCTTGAAAGAAGACACTAGTGAAACCTATGGCTCCCAGGTCTATCTCCCATCATATTAATCTTCCAATACTTAGTTATTTTTATTTCCTTTTATTTTACTTTGCATCTTTATCATAAAATTACCAATAATATTATCTTATCATATCTATTAGATCTCACTCTCATAAGTGACCGTGTAGGGATTGACAACCCCTTATCGCGTTGGTTGCGAGGATTTATTTGTTTGTGTAGGTGCGAGGGACTCGTGCGTGGCCTCCTACTGGATTCATACCTTGGTTCTCAAAAACTGAGGGAAATACTTACGCTACTTTGCTGCATCACCCTTTCCTCTTCAAGGGAAAACCAACGCAAGTGCTTAAGAGGTAGCAAGAAGGATTTGTGGCGCCGTTGCCGGGGAGATCTACGCAAAAGTCAACACACCGAGTACCCATCACAAACCCTTATCTCCAGCATTACATTATTTTCCATTTGCCTCTCATTTTCCTCTCCCCCACTTCACCCTTGCCATTTTATTCGCCCTCTCTCTCCATCCTCCCTCTCTTTCTCTATTTGGCTCTTTTTGCCCCTTGCACTTTCCGCCGTTAAGTCTAAAATCGGGAAAATTATTGTCGATATGGACAATAATAATATCATGACAAATTCGGATGCGCCTACTGAAGAACCCCCTATCTTACATACAAAAAAATTCCGAGTTGGTAGTGGTAATATTATTGGGAAAGGAGTTATCCGAGATTTCTTTACTTGTGTCGGTGCTTTGCCTTCTACGGGTAGCTCTATCCTTCATAGAACTAGTAGTCTTGCGGCCGCTATCGCCATGCTTGTAGTTGAACTTGAAAGACAATTTATGCACATGCATCCTTGCATATAAACGATTTTCTTAGAATTTTCTAATATTGAGCATTCTTCTGTTAAGCGTGCCGCTACTATATTTTTGGCTCATGAGTTTAGATTCATAATAAAAGAGGCCAAAGAAATATTTGTGCATTATAGGGTGGACGCTTGCCGACCAACCATAGGGGCTATCTTTTTTGATCAAGAAGAAATAATGCGTTTTCAATCTCTAGACTATGTTGCTTTCAATGAAAATCTTAGAAAAAGGGTTCCTACCAATGTTCCAGTTGATAGAATTTCTGAACTTTATAATGATTTGGCTATTCGAAATAATGAACTAGGATATTCTCTCGAGTATAGGCTCACAAAATTCTGTCAAAAGAATGCTTATAATGATGAATTGGTTGTGCAATACGAAGGGCCAAAGGGGGAACCTATACCTCCCAAGGTTGATCTTGGGGACTTTTGTCGCATTAAATTTAGACCTTTTGATTACTTTTGGTTGCCTCAAAGAAAACTTGCCGCCAAACGTAGGGAATATGAAATGAGTTTTAATGATCTATCTTATTATTATGGCAATACCTAGATCTATCTTCGGTTTTATGCCTAGCTGGGGGCGTTAAACGATAGTGCTTGTTGGTTTATTTTTATTTCTTGCTTTTTGCTCCTGTTTAGTAATAAATAATTTATCTAGCCTCTGTTTTGTTTGTGTTTTTTGTGCTTAATTAGTGTTTGTGCCAAGTAGAACCGTTGGGAAGACTTGGGGAAAGTCTTTTTAATATTGCTGTAAAAAACAGAAACTTTAGCGCTCATGAGAATTGCTGCCATTTTTATTTGGAAAGTTATATTTAGTTAATTCTTTTTGAAAATGATTAATAGATAAATTCCTCACGTCCAGAAATTTATTTTAGAATTTTTGGGGTTCCAGATCTTGCGTTATCTACATATTACTACAGACTATTCTGTTTTTGATAGATTCTATTTTTCGTGTGTTGTTTGCTTATTTTAATGATTCTATGGCTAGTAAAATAGCTTATAAACCATAGATAAGTTGTAATACAGTAGGTTTAACACCAATATAAACAAATAATGAGTTCATTACAGTACCTTGAAGTGGTATTTTGTTTTCTTTCGCTAACGGAGCGCACGAGATTTTCTACTTTAAGTTTTGCGTTGTGAAGTTTTCAAGTTTTGGGTGAAAGATTTGAAAGATTATGGAACGAGGAGTGGCAACAGCCTAAGCTTGGGGATGCCCATGGCACCCCAATATAATCTAAGGACACCTGAAAGTCAAAGCTTGGGGATGCTCCGGAAGGCATCCCCTCTTTCGTCTACTTCCACCAGTAACTTTACTTGGAGCTATATTTTTATTTACCAAATGATATGTGTTTTGCTTGGAGCGTCTTGTATTATTTGAGTATTTATTTGTTAGTTTTCCACAATCATCCTTGCTGTACACACCTTTTGAGAGAGACACACATGATTCGGAAATTATTAGAATACGCTATGTGCCTCACTTATATCTTTTGAGTTATATAGTTTTTGCTCTAGTGGTGCACTTATATCTTTTAGAGCACGTCAGTGGATTTGTTTTATAGAAACTATTGTTCTCTCATACATCACTAAGATTATTTTGAGAGTCCTACAAAACAGCATGGTAATTTGCTTTAATTATGTTAGGCATTCAAGATTAATAAAAAATTTCTTATGAGTGTGTTGAATACTATGAGAAGTTTGATACTTGATAATTGTTTTGAGATATGGAGATGATAATATTAGAGTCATGCTAGTTGAGTAGTTGTGAATTTGAGAAATACTTGTGTTAAAGTTTGTGATTCCCGTAGCATGCATGTATGGTGAACCGTTATGTGATGAAGTCGGAGCATGATTTATTTATTGATTGTCTTCCTTATGAGTGACGGTTGGGGACGAGCGATGGTCTTTTCCTACCAATCTATCCCCCTAGGAGCATGCACGTAATACTTTGATTTGATAACTTGTAGATTTTTGAAATAATTATATGATTTATTTATGACTAAGGTTGAGTCCATGGATCATACGCACTTTTCTTCCTTCCACCATTACTAGCCTCTCTAATACCGCGCACCTTTCGCCGGTATCATACACCCACCATATACCTTCCTCAAAACAGCCACCATACCTACCTATCATGGCATTTCCATAGCCATTCCGAGATACATTGCCATGGAACTTTCCACCGTTCCCTTTACTATGACATGCTCCATCATTGTCATATTGCTTTGCATGATCATGTAGTTGACATTGTATTTGTGGCAAAGCCACCGTTCATAATTCTTTCATACATGTCACTCATGATTCATTGCATATCCTGGTACACCGCAGGAGGCATTCACATAGAGTCATATTTTGTTCTAAGTATCGAGTTGTAATTGTTGAGTTGTAAGTAAATAAAAGTGTGATGATCATGATTTTTAGAGCATTGTCCCAGTGAGGAAAGGATGATGGAGATTATGATTCCCCCACAAGTCGGGATGAGACTCCGGACGAAAAAAAATTAAAAAAGCCTGAAGAATCCGAAATAAAAAAGGAGGCCATAAAAAAAGGAAAAGGCCCAAATAAAAAAATATGAGAGAAAAAGAGAGAAGGGACAATGCAACTATCCTTTTACCACACTTGTGCTTCCAAGTAGCACCATGATCTTCATAATAGAGAGTCTCCTATGTTATCACTTTCATATACTAGTGGGAATTTTTTTCATTATAGAACATGGCTTGTATATTCCAATGATGGGCTTCCTCAAAATGCCCTAGGTCTTCGTGAGCAAGCGAGTTGGATGCACACTCACTTAGTTCCTTTTGTTGAGCTTTCATATACTTATAGCTCTAGTGCATCCGTTGCATGGCAATCCCTACTCACTCACATTGATATCTATTGATGGGCATCTCCATATCCTGTTGATACGCCTAGTTGATGTGAGACTATCTTCCCCTTTTTGTCTCCTCCACAACCACCATTCTATTCCACCTAAAGTGCTATGTCCATGGCTCACGCTCATGTATTGCGTGAACATTGAAAAAGTTTGAGAACACCAAAAGTATGAAACAATTGCTTGGCTTGTCATCGGGGTTGTGCATGATTTAAATACTTTGTGTGGTCAAGATAGAGCATAGCCAGACTATATGATTTTGTAGGGATAACTTTCTTTGGCCATGTTATTTTGAAGAGGCATAATTGCTTAGTTAGTATGCTTGAAGTATTATTATTTCTATGTCAATATTGGACTTTTGTCTTGAATCTTTCGGATCTGAATATTCATACCAAAATCAAGAAGAATTACATTGAAATTATGCCTAGTAGCATTCCACATCAAAAATTTTGTTTTATCATTTACTTACTCGAGGACGAGCAGAATTAAGCTTGGGGATGCTTGATACGTCTCCAACGTATCTATAATTTTTGATTGTTCCATGCTATATTATATTCTGTTTTGGACATTATTGGGCTTTATTATACACTTTTACATTACTAGCACATATGCTCGTGTGTTGCAATGGGAGAGATATTTATTACGAGAAGCAACGGGAGAGAAATGATGTGTCCTCTGAAAACAGTCTCCGTAGCGGTGGCCGACAAAGGTAGGAGCTGCGATCTTCTCGTGGGTCATGTTTGGTGTACGAGATCTTGATAGTGCAGGGGTTGGTCGATGTCTCCTATCACGGTGTAATTGGATGTATTACTAATTACAACACATAAATCAAAGACCAGACGACCTGCTGCTAGCTAGTCGAAAAAACACGTCCTAAAAACCAATGGCCCGATCAAATATTTAAGAACATAATGCAGCATCAGTTTTGAAACATTTTTTGACTTTTTTGAACTTATCATAAAAATAAGAAGGATTTTGCGTATATTCTTTGAAACATTAACAATTTTTGAATTCCAAACAGATTTTTGAAAATTCTAAATATTTCACAAAAACATCTAGAAAGTTTTAAATTGGAATATTTTTAATATTCACGAACATTTTCTGAAAACATGAACTTTTATAATAACCTGACCATTTTTTCAATTAGTGATTCTTTTATTAAAATGGTAATAATCTTGAATATACAGAACAATTTTGAAAATGTTTCTTTCAACTAATAAAATTATTTTATTTCGTAAATATTTCACTAAAACAATAACATTTTCAAATTTGAAACATTGTTTCAAATGCGAAAAGAATTATTGGAAATCATAAATAATTATGGAGAAAAAACATTTTAAAAAATTGGGAACATTTTTTATTTTCAAAAAAAATCATAAAGAAAGTAAAATAAAGTTATGAATATTTTTTAAAATAGATTTTTTTTAAAATATGGAACATATATCGAAAACTTGAACAAAAAATTAAATTCTTAGGTTTCTTAAAAATTTCGAATTTACTAAAAATGGAAAAATGGAATTAAATTTGGAAGGGAGAAAAGTGAAAGGAAATAAGAAAGAAAGGGAGAAATAAACATAAAAAGGATAAAAATGGGCCGGGCGACCTGTGGGAATCTTTAAGTATTTGACACTTCGTGCAGCAAATAGGGTTCTGGCAGCTGTGTGGGCTGGAAAATAAGCGGGCTGGCTTCGCTGGGCCTAAGTGTGCGGCCCAGGTACGAAATCCACAAACCGTTTTTCTTTTGTAGCAGATGAACGCATAGAAATTTAGTACCACCTCGTGTAAAAATAATCTAGTCATTGGTGAACGGATGAAAAAACGGAGAAACGCACCTTGCTTTATTAGTAGGTATAGATGTACGAGATCTTGATAGTGCAGGGGTTGTTCGATGTCTCCTATCATGGCGTAATTGGATGTATTACTAATTACAACACATAAATCAAAGACCAGATGACCTGCTGCTAGCTAGTAGAAAAAACACGTCCTAAAAACCAATGGCCAGATCGAATATTTAAGAACATAATGCAACATGAGTTTTGAAACATTTTTTGACTTTTTCGAACATATCATAAAAATAAGAACGATTTTGCGTATATTCTTTGAAACATTAACAATTTTTGAATTCCAAACAGATTTTTGAAAATTCTGAATATTTCACAAAAACATCTAGAAAGTTTTAAATTGGAATATTTTTTAATGTTCACGAACATTTTCTGAAAACATGAACTTTTATAATAAACTGACCATTTTCTCAATTAGTGATTTTTTTATTAAAATGGTAATATTTTTGAACATTCAGAACAATTTTGAAAATGTTTCTTTCAACTAATAAAATTATTTTAATTTCGTAAATATTTCACTGAAACAACAACATTTTCAAATTTGAAACATTGTTTCAAATGCGAAAAGAATTATTGGAAATCATAAATAATTATGGAGAAAAACCATTTTAAAAATTGGGAACATTTTTTATTTTCAAGAAAATCATAAAGAAAATATAATAAAGTGATGAGTATTTTCTAAAATACAATATTTTTTAGAATTTGGAACATTTATCGGAAACTAGAACAAAAAAATTAAATTCTTAGGTTCTTTAAAAATTTTGAATTTACTAAAAACGAAAATTTAAATTAAATTTGGAAGGGAAAAAAGTGAAAGGAAATAAGAAAGAAAGGGAGAAATAAACATAAAAAGAAAAAAAACAGGATAAAAAATGGGCCAGACCGGTATATTGTGGCCTGTGCGAATCTTTAAGTATTTGACACTTCGTGCGGCAAATACGGTTCTAGCAGCTGTGTGGGATGAAAAATAAGCGGGCTGGCTTCGCTGGGCCTGAGCGCGTTGCCGAGGTACGAAATCCACAAACCGTTTTTCTTTTGTAGCAGAGGAACGCACAGAAATTTAGTACCACCTCGGGTAAAAATAATCTATTCGTTGGTGAACGGATGAAAAAACGGAGAAACGCACCTTGCTTTATTAGTAGGTATAGATGTACGAGATCTTGATCTTGATAGTGCAGGGGTTGGTCGATGCCTCCTATCACGGCATAATTGGATGTATTACTAATTACAACACATAAATCAAAGACCAGACGACCTGGTGTTAGCTAGTCGAAAAAACACGTCCTAAAACCAATGGGCAGATCAAATATTTAAGAACATAATGCAACATCAGTTTTGAAACATTTTTTGACTTTTTCGAACTTATCATAAAAATAAGAACGATTTTGCATATATTGTTTGAAACATTAACAATTTTTCAATTCCAAACAGATTTTGAAAATTCTGAATATTTCACAAAAACATCTAGAAAGTTTTAATTTGGAATATTTTTTAATGTTCATGAACATTTTCTGAAAACATGAACTTATAATAACCTGACCACTTTTTCAATTAGTGATTTTTTTATTAAAATGGTAATATTTTCGAACATTCAGAACAATTTTGAAAATGTTTCTTTCAACTAATAAAATTATTTTAATTTCGTAAATATTTCACTGAAACAACAACATTTTCAAATTTGAAACATTGTTTCAAATGCGAAAAGAATTATTGGAAATCATAAATAAATATGGAGAAAAACCATTTTAAAAAACTGCGAACATTTTTTATTTTAAAAAAATCATAATGAAAAAAAATAAAGTGATGAATATTTTTTTAAACGAAATATTTTTTAGAATTTGGAACATTTATCGAAAACTTGAACAAAAAAATTAAGTTCTTAGGTTTTGTAAAAATTTCAAATTTACTAAAAACGAAAAAATGAAATTAAATTTGGAAGGGGAAAAGTGAAAGGAAATAAGAAAGGAATGGAGAAATAAACATAAAAAGAAAAAAATAAGATAAAAAATGGGCCAGACCGGTATATGGTGACCTGTGCGAATCTTTAAGTATTTGACACTTCGTGCGGCAAATACGGTTCTAGCAGCTGTGTGGGCTGGAAAATAAGCAGGCTGGCTTCGCTGGGCCTGAGCGAGCGGCTAGGTACGAAATCCACAAACCATTTTTTCTTTTGTAACAGATGAACGCATAGAAATTTAGTACAACCTCGGGTAAAAATAATCTATTCCTTGGTGAACGGATGAAAAAAATGGAGAAACGCACCTTGCTTTATTAGTAGGTATAGATGTACGAGATCTTGATAGTGCAAGGGTTGGTCGATGTCTCCTATCACGACGTAATTGGATGTATTACTAATTACAACACATAAATCAAAGACCAGACGACCTGCTGCTAGCTAGTCGAAAAAACACGTCCTAAAAACCAAAGGCCAGATCGAATATTTACGAACATAAAGCAGCATCAGTTTTGAAACATTTTTTGACTTTTTCGAACATATCATAAATATAAGAACGATTTTGCATATATTCTTTGAAACATTAACAATTTTTGAATTGCAAACAGATTTTTGAAAATTCTGAATATTTCACAAAAACATCTAGAAAGTTTTAAATTGGAATATTTCTTAATGTTCATGAACATTTTCTGAAAACACGAACTTTTATAATAACGTCACCAATTTTTCAATTAGTGATTTTTTATTAAAACGGTAATATTTTTGAACATTCAAAACAATTTCGAAAATGTTTCTTTCAACTAATAAAATTATTTTAATTTCGTAAATATTTCACTGAAACAACAACATTTTCAAATTTGAAACATTGTTTCAAATGCGAAAAGAATTATTGGAAATCATAAATAATTATGGAGAAAAACATTTTGAAAAATTAGGAACATTTTTTATTTTCAAAAAATCATAAACAAAATAAAATAAAGTGATGAATATTTTTTAAAACGGAAATTTTTTTAGAATTTGGAACATTTATCGAAAACTTGAACAAAAAATTTAAATTCTTAGGTTTTTTAAAAATTTCGAATTTACTAAAAATGAAAAAATTAAATTAAATTTGGAAGGGAAATTTTTGAAAGGAAATAAGAAAGAAAGGGAGAAATAAACATAAAAAGAAAAAAAAACAGGATAAAAAAATTGGCGACAAATAGGGTTCTGGCAGCTGTGTGGGTTCGAAAATAAGCGGGCTGGCTTCGCTGGGCCTGAGCGCGCGGCCCAGGTACGAAATCCACAAACCATTTTTCTTTTGTAGCAGATGAACGCACAGAAATTTAGTACGGTAAAAATAATCTATTCGTTGGTGAACGGATGAAAAAACGGAGAAACACACCTTGCTTTATTAGTAGGTATAGATATAGATATAGATATGGATATAGATTTTATGAAAACGGTAATTTTTTGTGAACATTCAGAACAATTTTGAAAATGTTTTTTTCAACTAATAAAATTATTTTAACTTCCTAAACATTTCACTGAAACAACAACATTTGCCAATTTGAAACATTGTTTCAATGCGAAAAGAATTATTGGAAACCATGAATAATTATGGAGAAAAAACATTTAAAAAAATTTGGGAACATTTTTTATTTTAAAAAAATTCATAGAGAAAATAAAATAAAGTGTTGAACATATTTCGAAACGGAAACTTTTTTACAATTTGGAACATTTATCGAAAACTTGAACAAAAAAATTTAAATTCATAGGTTTTTTGAAAATTTTGAATTTTCTAAAAAGGAAAAATTAAATTAAATTTGGAAGGGAGAAATAAAGAAAAAAAGGGAAAACACGGGATAAAACAATGGGTCGGGCCAGTATATGGCGACCTGTGCGAAGCTTTATGTATTTGATGCGTCGTGTGGCAAGTAGGGTTCTGCCACCTGTGTGGGCTGGAAAATAAGCGGGCTGGCTTCGCTGGGCCTGAGCGCGCTACCCAGGAAAGAAATCCACAAACCGATTTTCTTTTGTAGCAGATGAACGCACAGAAATTTAGTACCACCTCGGGTGAAAATAATCTATTCGTTGGTGAACGGATGAAAAAATTGGAGAAACGCACCTTGCTTTATCAGTAGGTATAGATTTTTGGGACTAACCTATTAACCGGAGGCCCAGCCCTGAATTGCTGTTTTTTTTGCCTATTTTAGGGTTTCGCAGAAAAGGAATATCAAACGGAGTCCAAACGGAATGAAACCTTCGGAAACGTGATTTTCGGAACGAACATCATCCACAGGACTTGGACCCTACGTCTAGCAATCAACAAGGAGGGCACGAGGTAGGGGGCACGCCTACCCCCCCCCCCCCCCCCCCCCCAGGCGCGCCCTCCACCCACGTGGGCCCCCTATT
Source organism: Triticum urartu (assembly GCF_003073215.2). Classification (NCBI taxonomy): domain Eukaryota; kingdom Viridiplantae; phylum Streptophyta; class Magnoliopsida; order Poales; family Poaceae; genus Triticum; species Triticum urartu. The sequence goes on along the minus strand of NC_053027.1, from coordinate 236,209,209 downwards.
GCTCCACCAACGCACTCCTTCCTCCTATATATACCTACGTACCCCCAAACTACCAGATATAGAGACAAAACCAAAATTCCACTGCCGTAACTTTCTGTATCCACGAGATCCCATCTTGGGGCCTTTTCCGGAGCTCCGCCGCAGGGGCCATCGATCACGGAGGGCTTCTACATCAACACCATAGCCCCTCCGATGAAATGTGAGTAGTTTAATTCAGACCTACGGGTCCATAGTTATTAGCTAGATGGCTTCTTATCTCTTTTTGGATCTCAATACAAAGTTCTCCCCCTATCTTGTGGAGATCTATTCGATGTAATCTTCTTTTGCGTGTGTTTATTGAGAGCGATGAATTGTGGGTTTATGATCAAGTTTATCTATGAACAATATTTGAATCTTCTCTGAATTCTTTTATGTATGATTGGTTATCTTTGCAAGTCTCTTTGAATTATCAGTTTGGTTTGGCCTATTAGATTTATCTTTCTTGCAATGGGAGAAGTGCTTAGCTTTGGGTTCAATCTTGTGGTGTCCTTTCCCAGTGACAATAGGGCAGCAAGGCACGTATTGTATTGTTGCCATCGAGGATAACAAGATGGGGTTTATTTCATATTGCATGAATTTATCCCTCTACATCATGTCATCTTGCTTAAAGCGTTACTCTATTCTCTTGAACTTAATACTCTAGATGCATGCTGGATAGCGGTCGATGTGTGGAGTAATAGTAGTAGATGCAGGCAGGAGTCGGTCTACTTGTCTCGGACGTGATGCCTATATACATGACCATACCTAGATATTCTCATAACTATGCTCAATTCTGTCAATTGCTCAACAGTAATTTTTTTACCCACCGTGAATACTTATGCTCTTGAGAGAAGCCACTAGTGAAACCTATGGTCCCCGGGTCTATCTCCCATCATATTAATCTTCCAATACTTAGTTATTTTTATTTGCTTTTATTTTACTTTGCATCTTTATCATAAAAATACCAAAAATATTATCTTATCATATCTATCAGATCTCACTCACATAAGTGACCGTGTAGGGATTGACAACCCCTTATCGCGTTGGTTGCGAGGATTTATTTGTTTGTGTAGGTGCGAGGGACTCGTGCGTGGCCTCCTACTGGATTGATACCTTGGTTCTCAAAAACTGAGGGAAATACATATGCTACTTTGCTGCATCACCCTTTCCACTTCAAGGGAAAACCAACACAAGTGCTCAAGAGGTAGCAAGAAGGATTTCTCACGCCGTTGCTGGGGAGGTCTATGCAAAAGTCAAGACACCAAGTACCTATCACAAACCCTTATCTCCTGCGTTACATTATTTTCCATTTGCCTCTCGTTTTCCTCTCCCCCCACTTCACCCTTGTCGTTTTATTCACCCTCTCTCTCCATCCTCTCTCTCTCTCTCTCTCTCTATTTGCCTCTTTTTGCCCCTTGCACTTTCCGCTATTATGTCTGAAATCGGGGAAATTATTGTCGATATGGACAATAATAATATCATGAAAAATTCTGATGCTCCTGCTGAAGAACCCCCTATCTTACATACAAAAAAATTCCGAGTTGGTAGTGGTAATATTATTGGGAAAGGAGTTATCCGAGATTTCTTTACTTGTGCAGGTGCTTTGCCTTCTATGGGTAGCTCTATCCTTCATAAGACTAGTATTCTTGCGGACGCTATCGCCATGCTTGTAGTTGAACTTGAAAGACAATTTATACACATGCATCCTTGCATACAAATGATTTTCTTAGAATTTTCTAATATTGAGCATTCTTCTGTTAAGCGTGCCGCTACTATAATAAAAGAGGCCAAAGAAATTTTTGCGCATAATAGGGTGGACGCTTGCCGTCCTCCCATAGAGGCTATCCTTTTTATCAAGAAGAAATAATGCGTTTTCAATTTCTAGACTATGTTGCTTTCAATGAAAATCTTAGAAAAAGGTTTCCTACCAAAGTTCTAGTTGATAGAATTTTTAAACTTAATAATGATTTGGCTATTTGAAATAATGAACTAGGATATTCTCTCGAGTATAGGCTCACAAAGTTCTGTCAAAAGAATGCTTATAATGATGAATTGGTTGTGCAATACGAAGGGCCAAAGGAGGAACCTATACCTCCCAAGGTTGATCTTGGGGACTTTTGTCGCATTAAATTTAGCCCTTTTGATTAATTTTGCTTTCCTCAAAGAAAAATTGCTGCAAACGTAGGGAATATGAAATGAGTTTTAATGATCTATCTTATTATTATGGCAATACCTAGATCTATCTTCGCTTTTATGCCTAGCTAGGGGCGTTAAACGATAGCGCTTGTTGGGAGGCAACCCAATTTTATTTTTATTCCTTGCTTTTTGCTCCTGTTTAGTAATAAATAAATTATCTAGCCTCTGTTTGGGTTGTGTTTTTTGTGTTTAATTAGTGTTTGCGCCAAGTAGAACCATTGGGAAGACTTGGGGAAGGTCTTTTTAATCTTGCTATAAAAAACAGAAACTTTAGCGCTCACGAGAATTGCTGCCATTTTTATTTGGAAAGTGCTATTTAGTTAATTATTTTTTCAGATGATTAATAGATAAATTCCTCACGTCTATCAGTATATTTTAGAATTTTTGGGGTTCCAGATCTTGCATTAGCTACATATTACTACAGAATGTTCAGTTTTTCACAGATTCTGTTTTTCGTGTGTTGTTTGCTTATTTTAATGATTCTATGGCTAGTAAAATAGTTTATAAACCATAGAGAAGTTGAAATATAGTAGGTTTAACACCAATATAAATAAATAATGAGTTCATTACAGTACTTTCAAGTGGTGTTTTCTTTTCATTCGCTAACGGAGCTCACGAGATTTTCTACTTTAAGTTTTGTGTTGTCAATTTTTCAAGTTTTGGGTGAAAGATTTGATGGATTATGGAACAAGGAGTGGCAACAGCCTAAGCTTGGGGATGCCCATGGCACCCCAAGATAATCTAAGGAAACCTAAAAGCGAAAGCTTGGGGATGCCCCGGAAGGCATCCCCTCTTTCGTCTACTTCCATCGGTAACTTTACTTGGAGCTATATTTTTATTTACCACATGATATGTGTTTTTCTTGGAGCGTCTATTATTATTTGAGTCTTTATTTGTTAGTTTTCCACAATCATCCTTGCTGTACACACCTTTTGAGAGAGACACTCATGATTCGGAAATTATTAGAATACTCTATGTGCTTCACTTATATCTTTTGAGTTATATAGTTTTTGCTCTAGTGCTTCACTTATATCTTTTAGAGCACGTCGGTGGATTTGTTTATAGAAACTATTGTTCTCTCATACTTCACTTAGATTATTTTGAGAGTCCTACAAAACAACATGGTAATTTGCTTTAATTATGTTAGGCATTCAAGATTAATAAAAAATTTCTTATGAGTGTGTTGAATACTATGAGAAGTTTGATACTTGATAATTGTTTTGAGATATGGAGATGGTAATATTAGAGTCATGCTAGTTGAGTAGTTGTGAATTTGAGAAATACTTGTGTTAAAGTTTGTGATTCCCATAGCATGCACATATGGGGAACCGTTATGTGATGAAGTGGGAGCATGATTTATTTATTGATTGTCTTCCTTATCGATCACGGAGGGCTTCTACATCAACACCATAGCCCCTCCGATGAAGTTTGATTAGTTTACTTCAGACCTACAGGTCCATAGTTATTAGCTAGATGGCTTCTTCTCTCTTTTTGGATCTCAATACAAAGTTCTCCCCGTCTCTTGTGGAGATCTATTCGATGTAATCTTCTTTTGCAGTGTGTTTGTTGAGACCGATGAATTGTGGGTTTATGATCAAGTTTATCTATGAACAATATTTGAATCTTCTCAGAATTCTTTTATGTATGATTGGTTATCTTTGCAAGTCTCTTCAAATTATCAGTTTGGTTTGGCCTACTAGATTGATCTTTCTTGCAATGGGAGAAGTGCTTAGCTTTGGGTTCAATCTTGCGGTGTCCTTTCCCAATGACAGTAGAGGCAGCAAGGCACGTATTGTATTGTTGCCATCGAGGATAACAAGATGGGGTTTATTTCATATTGCATGAGTTTATCCCTCTACATCATGTCATATTTCTTAAAGCATTACTCTATTCTCTTGAACTTAATACTCTAGATGCATGGTGGATAGCGGTCGATGTGTGGAGTAATAGTAGTAGATGCTGGCAGGAGTCGGTCTACTTGTCTCGGACGTGATGCCTATATACATGATCATACCTAGACATTCTCATAACTATGCTCAATTCTGTCAATTGCTCAACAGTAATTTATTTACCCACCTTGAATATTTATGCTCTTGAGAGAAGCCACTAGTGAAACCTATGGCCCCCGGGTCTATCTCCCATCATATTAATCTTCCAATACTTAGTTATTTTATTGCCTTTTATTTTACTTTGCATCTTTATCATAAAAATACCAAAAATATTATCTAATCATATAATCAGATCTCACTCTCGTAAATGACCGTGTAGGGATTGACTACCCCTTATCGCGTTGGTTGCGAGGATTTATTTGTTTGTGTAGGTGCGAGGGACTCGTGCATGGCCTCCTACTGATTTATACCTTGGTTCTCAAAAATGGAGGGAAATACTTGCGCTACTTTGCTGCATCACCCTTTCCTCTTCAAGGGAAAACCAACGCAAGTGCTCAAGAGGTAGCAGGTAGCGGGGTGATAAGGGGTGCGAGAGGAGGACGAAAGGACACGTACACATACGATTAATACAAAAAAACGTTTGCGATTTAATTACCTACTATACCCCCGTCCGGGTTTATAAGTAGGATGCAACTAATAAAATATGAATGTATGTCGCCTACCAGCAAGCGTTTGCCCGCAACACACACGACTTATTCCATCACAAACAGCTCGGATGGATCAACTATATGCCATGTATCGCACACGAAACTCTAATATGATTCATGCTTGATGTCTCCGACATTGCTCGCACAGTTCGTCTTATTTGCCATGTATCACTGTGCCGGCCTCTGCTCGCCATTGAGGCGACCGTGGAGCGCTCTGCTCACGTCCCTCCGTGCGCGCTCTACCAGTGGTTGGGCGTGCGCACGATCACGTCGGGGCCCCATATGCATGCAGTTGCGCCGCACGCGTTGCCACGTGATGCAGATATATGCAGCACGATGGAGTTACTCTTTACAAATTAGAGCTGTCATCAGGGCCTGCCGATATTCCTAGCCGTCCGGATTCCCCTTTAATTCTCGTGACCATTATAACCTTAGTCTCTTCAACCTTTTGATCGCGCCCCACAACACAACAAGCACACCCACGATGACACATAGAGAGGGGTTGTCTAGCGGCGCTCCAATGGAGTTTGGCGAGTATAGAGTGGAGACCAATGCGAGGGAGACGGATCTCTCGGTGGTGTACACCAGCGACCCGGCCATGGTGGACGACTACATCAACAGCGTGAATAGTTGCTTGCTCGAGACAAGTACAAGGTGGTCGGCATTGACCTCCAGTACACTGCCGGTCGTCTCGGCATAGATCAGAAGGTTGCCATCACCTAGTTGTGCATGCGCCATCATGTCCTCATCTAATACTACTACATGGCCACATAGCCTTGTGACTGTTTCAACAGGTTTGTCAACAACGCTGACTACAAATTCGCCATGGTGGAAACAACCAACGATGTAAAAGCACTCAGTGCTACGGGCTTGGCCTGCAAGAACGTTGTCGAAATCCGTGACCACTACAGGGTCTGGGGAAACACGAATAAGGACTCCCTGGTCGAACTCTCCTCGGCCATCATCGACCCCTACTATGAAAAGATGTAGTGGGATGCCCAGAAAACAAGTCCCGTATCCTGGCACAGGGCCTGGGTGTGGAAACCAGATGAACCTCACCTCAGGTTCACGACCAAGAGCGTGTACACATGCTACGAGATGCACAGGCGGATCCTTGACACGAGGAAGTGCCTCGTTACCCAAATCGATGAGCCCGGATCGAGCCACAAGCAGAGCTAGCGTCACCAGAAGGAGATGATGATCAGATGGTCGTTTATGCTAGTTAATCATGCATGTAATATATATTTTACTTTATTGGTGTGTGGAAATGTCATGTGTGTAGTAGCCACCTATGTAATTATGCATGCAATAGTTTACTTCGGTGTGTGCAAATGCCATGGTTGTAGTAGCCACCTATGTAAGTGGATGTTTAATTTGGTTATGCAACCTTGTCCTTATAAGTGTGTGTGTGTGTGTGTTTATGTTGTTCTATATGCAATCCCATCGCACAACACACACGTCTTTTTAGCAGCAACCGTCTATGTTGTTATTGGTGTTCGCACACATTTCTGATTACAAACCTGTTTGCCGCGTATCACACACATCTTGTTATATTGAACCGTTTCTGTTCTCTTGTCTTGACACAAACAATTAATCTGAGTGAACCGCATGCCATATATCGCACACACCTTGATCGGGCTGACCGTTTCTTTTGTGTTGCCTAATCACAAATAGTTCATCCGAGTGAACCGTATGCTGTATATCGCACACACCTTCATCTGGCTGCCCGTTTCTTTTGTTCCTCCTCATCACAAACAGTTAATTGAACTAAAACGTATGCACTGCATCGCACAAGCAACTAAAATCTGAACCATGTTTGATGCATCCTCCATCACAAACGTTTTGCACCTTTTTTGATGGTTTTTTACACCACCGTTTGCGATTATTGCATCACACACAGTTTCGTCGAAGGGTCTCTGATCGTAGTGTCGCGTTAGCAGCATCCTGCAGTATTCGAGGCCCATGAAAACCATAGAAAGGGTTAGTCATTGCTGCCTGAGACAACCCCTGCCGGGCAAGTGTACTACGTACCACCACCATCTTTTCCACCATCAATCCACCAAAGCAGGAGTAGGGTTTTACGCCTCATGGTGTCCCGAACCTAGGTAAATTGCCTGTGTGATCTCTGTCATGCTTCCCCACACTGGTCTCCTCTTTGTGCAATGCATCGCCCACTGCCGAACCAGTAAGGGACCTCCTGGTCCCATAGGTGGCCGTGGTTTCCCGCGACGGCGGCAGAGTCCAATGAACCCACCAGTAGAAGTTGTGCAAAGATCTAGACAATGCCCAACGTCTTCGGAAGGACGCAAAAGACAAACTAGAGATTCAATCTGAGCACCTCAACCTCTAGATCAGGAGCCTGATTGATATTGCCATGCGTCTTGCTGCCCAGGCCATAGTGATGGGCATGGATGGGCCAGCTTTTTCAGTTGACAGGCATGAAGTCCCAGTGTCAAGCTGGGAGTTTTCTTCAACAAGCTAATCAAAAAGATGAAGGTGCATGAAGTAGGGAGGGCCAAGCGCCCATGACGCCCTCCTCATGGTATTGAGCAACATCGTCTGCCACCATCCGGATCTCGACGTCGATGACGGTTTCAGGAGGCCGCCGGCGGGCGCCGATCTCTCAGCTGCCAAGGAGAAAGCCGCCCCTCTGGCCGACAAGGTCCTCCACGTCCCAACGGCTTCACACAGCCGTTAGACTAAGTGATGAATCGTTGTTGTTCTCATGTTATCCTATAACAAAACATGATGTATGCTTTGTGTTTAGGTACAGTACTATTTTATGCTTGTGTGAATCTGATGTTCTTTGCTTCATATTAAATGCGCGTTTATCCCTCTGGGCTTATATGCTTGTGTTCGTACAATTAGTCCTTATGTATGTTCTGGTTGCTTGCCGGTATCATATTGCCGCAATTGTCATAAGGGTCCGGCCCTTAACACTCATCTTGGTGTGGATGCGTCCCGGCAAGTTTTTCCTTGGTAGCTCTCGACGCAGCCACTCATTCTGTGAGCAAGGCTCTGGATAGAACAAGGGTGAAGACAAAGAACAAGCCAAGATACCATCATACAAAGGATTTCACAGTACGAACACTTGCTAAAGCCAAGGGATAAACGAATGCAAAAATTTATGATTCATCAAGAGGAAATGATTGTGTGGACTTAGCTTTTGTCCTTGTTCCTTCCCATCCCTTCCGGTTGCATGCACTTGGTGTGCCTGCGATGTCTGAAAATACGGAGGTCTGGCGAATAACTCTCTGGTTTCCGGCAGGGACCAATACACATCATGCGTGTCTGGCGGGCGGTGAGATATGTTGCCAGGATTTCCGGGTCCCTCTTCCCCCCCTCCACTATTTTTGAACAATCCGACAGTGGCGGGCACAAGAGTCACACCAGTGTGGGCGGCCTTGCCAGAGCATACTTGCCGGGGCATAAATCGATGGAATTGTACTGGTGTTTAACTCAGGATTTCCCTATGTAAGGTTTATACTGAAATGAATATTGCACGATACTTATCGACATTGATGATGCTAGGGCCAGAGCAGCTCGATTAACAAAGAGGGAGAGAGAGAGAGAGAAGATGAACCTTGTTCCTGCGCACCTTGCCCCTTCTCCATGAACAGCGCCTGAGTGGAGGCTACGCCACCCAGGTTGCCTAGAAAGAGCATATCACCGCTAGCACTGATCTTTACCACGGCTGTGACCATGGTGTGATGGGATGTCGAATGAATCAGGTGCAGGGACAGCCCCGCTCCCCCGCTCTGTCTTCACATCCCCATGTATGTCACTGATGCCAAGAGCTTTGGCTGGGCTGTAGTGCATATGAGGTGCTGCTCGCGCTCTCGGGTTCGCGCAAGTGATCCCCCTACCTGGCGTGCCAAAGATGTCGTGGGAAACCACGACCACTTATTGGACTAGGAGTCCCTTTCTACTTCGGCAGGGGGATGGCACGTTGCACAAAGAGCGGAGGCACCTGAAAGAGCATGGCAGAGATCACACAGGCAATTTTACCCAGGTTTGGGCTGTCGCAAGGCATAAAACCCTACTCCTGCTTTGGTGGATTGATGGTGGAAAAATGGTGGTGAGCGCAACACGCTTGCCCAACAGGGTTTGGTTGGGGCGAGAACGGATACACGTGTATGGATGTGCAAGGGTCTGAATCAGCCAACCATTTCTACGGTTGCCTTGGGCCTCATTTTATAGGTATAGGGGTCACCACAGTGGAAAATCTGTCATTATACACTGATTAGATAGAAAACAGTGCTATCATACCTAACTCTACAGACTGACAGAGTGCACCAAATGCACCTCTCAACATCACATCGGAGCATGCCCGACATGCTCTGCCGGGCTGTCTGCTAGCTTCGCACCTGCTTGTTTGACACGTCTGAGGACGGGTGGCATTTGGAGGTGTTTCCTACAGAAAGTGGCTGCCATGTGGCGAATAGCAGCCACTTAGTCACCTTGTGCCTTTACACCGCACTGATCAATGACTTGCTCGTGGTGAGGTGGTGCGGTGAGGTGGTTCTGCCTCCGCAAGCCTCGGCAGGCCTGCCGAGACGACCCGTAGGATTGCTTTCGAGGAGTAACCCCGTCCTTGCCAGGCTCGCTTGACCGGCAAGGGAGGTTTTTCCCTTGGCGATATCTTGTTTTCTGGTTCTTCTTGGTCTCTCTAATCTGCACTTGGATCTTTAAAAGGATTGGTTCCTTGTGCTCCAATCTGACCTTGGTGATGAGATCTTGCTCTGCCGGTAGCTTGTCGTTCATGCACAAGTCAGGGGGAAACAAGCACCCCTGTTTGTTTACTCCGACAACACTAGAACATAGATGGCCTCAAAATTAGCTGATTCCATTTATTAGAACACCGAACATAGATGGCCTCAACATTACCATTCATAGTAAGTGTGTACATGCCATGATTTGTAGGAAGTAGCATTTAAAGGGAGTTTGTGCACACATGCTCTTGATTTAATCCAAATCTTGCTAATACCTCCAAAGTAGCATATATCCCTAGAACTCTATATTTTTCGACTATTTTGTTAGAAAAGTTTCTTTTATAAGCACCATGAAGACCTTATTCACTTCAATAGCATAACTAAATTTTTTAGTTTCTACTAACCTATGGCATTGGAGATGGAGGTGCAACATCCATCAAAGAGAGTGTTGTGGATTTGTTGGATAATTGGTATAGTGCTACTGAACCATCCTTCTGATGTTTCAAGATCACGGAAACTAGAAGATCAATGAGCAAGTCAAGACCTGAATTAAGCCACAATTTAATCCCCGGAGAACAAAACACAGTTGAGACAAGGAACACTTAAGATGTCGAATGTTCGTACCGTTACTATCAATAAAAATTATTCGTTGATCTTTAGGGACACAGAGATGTAAACCAGATTCCAAAGCCGTGTGATATTACAATATTGTTCACACGAGAATTTGTGATGCAAAACCAATCATGAAGAGCATATAATCACCTCAACACAGATGGTAAACTGGACGAATATTATACTAATGTATATCATCAGGGTTGCTTCAAATGTCTTCGGAGCAAATCTTTATGGCAGGGGTATCATCTAATAATTCTTGAAGTGTACTAAACCTCTTTTTTATAAAAATAAGGAAGTCCGCAACAAAAAATAAATTAAGGTTGCAACTTCCAAGCAAGCAATGAAACCACTTACTCTGAACAACTTTCCTCATTAACATGTTTTTATTGATGATTCTATTGATTATTGACTCACTTTCCTCCCATTATTTGTCAGATCCATAGGCATTTAAATGACAACAATGCAAATTGAACTTAATTGGGAAAAGGATTAAGAGGGAGAATGGGGACAACTTACCAGTTGAAAGAGACGCAAGAGTGAGGGATGACGGAGACACACAAACATCAGCATATTTTTCTATTATTGAGTACTGCTACCAAAAGGCCATTTTATGACAAAGAACTCATTGGGAAACACCAGATGCACTGATTTATCTGGTATAAGACCAACATATTGTTCCCAAAAATAAACATAAGTTGCAATTTTGTAGGATGGATGAAAGTGCTAGTTATCGACTGGAGGGGGGTGAATAGGCGATTTTTATGGAAGTCTTCAAGATATGAAGCTAAAACCGTAAGTAAATAGGATATAGCAGATGTTAAACTACAGTAGCCATGCAATAGTGTCAAAGTACAGTACAGGTGATGCATGAAGGAAAGAAGAAGCTATGTAGACCATATCAAAATTGAAAGATAGTATGAATACAAATTGCAATTAGAGTGAATGTCTTCACACAATGTCTTCGAATAAAACAAGCAAGCAAAGACTTCACAAAAAGCTAAACTATAAGTAAAGGAGTGAGGTGATAGAACCAGTTGCTCGGTGAGACAAGGACTTGGTAGGCTAGTTCTAGTTGTTCTGACAACTGTAAGTTTGGTTAGGTAGGCTGATATTGAACTTAGAAGACCACGTGTTCACCTTATTCCCATTGAGCAAAGACCCGCAGATCTCGCCCAATTACTTAGGTAAGTCTTGAAGGTAGACTTCCAAACCTTCATTGACTTTGTTCAACGGTAATGCACATGACTCCTGGATGCTAAGATGGAGACTACTAATCGACTGGAAGATCACAATCTTCAAGTGCAATAAGTCTTTGATTCACGCAGAATAGAAAGACTTCAGTGATGCCTAAAACTCTTTGGGCTCTGGGTGTTTTGGTTTTGTCCTCACAAGGATTCTCTCTCAAAGGCTTCGGAGCTGGGTTTCTCTCAAATGACAAAAGTTGTGCACTAACTCAGAATAGCCACCAATTTATGGTGGAGGGGGTGGGCTATTTATATCCATGAGGCAACCCAACATGATGTGTTCAAAATGACCATGGGTCAATGGACAACCGACACGTGTCCAACGGTCGGATTTCAAACACATGCGGTAGCTTGACTTGGGTCACAAGTAAAGCTGACTCATCCAACTCAGTGTAAGATTTCCTGTCATTTGACTTCGCTCGAAGACATACGATTTTGGGTTGAGCATCATGTTAGTTTTCTGACTTTGTTTACCTGGACCCCACTTAACAGTTCGATGGTTCCTATGACTCAAGAAAGAAGAAAAAAACTATGAAAGAAACTATGTCTTCGCACTCCATTGTCTTCAAGCAGTTGTCTTCACGTGTCATTATCTTCGACACGAATGTCTTCGGAACCACCAATGTCTTCAATCTTCATACATTTTTAGGGGTCATCTTCGGTGGGTAAATCGAATCAATAGGGACTTCTACATGTGTTCTCTCGTGAATCTCACAAACACATTAGTCCCTCAACCAAGTTCGTCGTCAATACTTCAAAACCAACTAGGGGTGGGACTAAATGCACTTACAATGGAAAAGCATATAAAATACAATAATGAGTTGGGATATACATTAAAACGGGTTGCTAAATAATGTGTATGCACAATTAGTCAAATTCATCTACAATATTGTAATGCAGATTCCAAAGCTCTCAAGTTATAGTATACTCATACATTCCAATATTGTTCATTGATATTAGCATATTGTTCTATTAACTTCCATTACTTTCATGGTTTGCTGAATAAAGTGTTCATACCATTACTATCTGCATTGCAATATTGTTCTATTAGCTACAATTGAGCAAAAACTAAAGTATGCAGAGAGCACAATAACTTGTGACATAATTAACGTAACCAACAGTCTACTTGTGTTGTATTTAGGGTAGTGCAAGAGGCCTCTTTCCCTTGCAATGAACAAGGGGTAACTTTGAAAGCAAGGATACAAAATATAATTAACCATCAAAAAATGCAATTCGGAGATCACTTAGATTCCACCAATCCAGATAGGCAGAACGAAGACAAAAGAAAACATGGTCTGAAATTAAAGAAATCCTGGTCGGTGACCGCTAGGTCTGACCTCCCTAGCATCCACTCCCTAGTATTGGCAACACCAGTATAGGACCTTGTTAGGGATCTATGGTTCTACTTGGCAAAAAATATTTTCTTCTTGAACAATAAAGATTCATTTACCTAGTAAGAGAGATGCATACGAGTGGCAAGTAACAACTGCAAGTAATTGGGGGCTACAGTACAAATTAGGAAGATGAAGTATATCACTGACCCCATTGGATGCCCTAGCCTTGTCCTTCTTGGAGAAGGCCCGACGCACCTGCGCTTGCCATCGACCATGGGCAGGCCGGATTGCGTGGCAAAGGGTTAGTCAATCCCCCATAGAGATCACCTCCTTGAGCGTCACCATGTGGCTCATCTACAGCAGATCAAACCCAATCGCGATCCAATCTCCATAAACCATTAGATACATGAGTATGTATATGTGGGCTTTAGTTACAAATACATGGGGAAAAAATAAGCACCGGCTAGAAAAATGTAAACATTTAGAGATGTTCATGGCATTATAGTGCATCGGATTATTTTTTTATAAAATAAAGAGATAAGATCTGGGTAGCATGAGTGACCACCTTGACTAATTGGAGATTGTAGTATTTTAAATTGATCCATGGATGTGACATAAATCACTGGCAATTCCGAGACCTGGGAGAGGATCTGGCTGGGTGTGAGCATAGATGGGAAAAGAGAGGGAGAGAGGGAAGAGTTGGGTGAAGCTTACCTTGGATTGTTGGCACCAGACATGCTCACCGTCCGTCGACGCAAGCGCCGCTCCCCAAGCCACGCCCATAGCCTTGACCGCCTCTCCCGCTACCTGTAGAAGCTACTACACTCACAGGCGATCGTCGGCATCCTGCATCGCTTGAGCCACTGCCTAGATGCACAATTTCCCCCTTGGGCTCCTCTTTCTCCTCCAGACCTAGGAGGTAGCCATGTGAGGAGGAGCGCTGACTTCCTCTCGCACATGGCCTCCGGACCTCTTGCCTCCTCGCTCACATCACTTTCTTTGGCCATATACTTCGGGTGCAGAGGAAGGAAAAGGGAGGAGGACCTGGAAGAGGCGATGAGATAGAGGTAGAGAGACGAGGCGACATGAAGGAGAAGGGAGGGGAGAGAGAGAGAGGAGGTAGTAGAGGCAGCTTGGACATTTGGATATTTTCTAGGGTTGGTTTCCCTCACTACCCAATCAACCTCTTTTTTCCTCCTAGCTAATACGTGTGTGTGCGTCTATCCCTTTACTTCTCCTAAGCTGATGTGGATAGCACAAGGGAGCAACCCTTCCATGTAGCTTATTGTGTTTGGTTATTTCCAATAAGTCACTTGCCCGCTCTATCGTCTCGGAAAACTGGCTTTTAGTCATCTTGCCCATGAGCCATGGTTCACATGTTTCAAATGATTCATAATCAAGTGATTCCAAAAGTCCATAGCATGGAGTTTCTTCATGCGCTTTACATCAATACGACCTAAGCGGCAGTGCCACAAGTATGTGGTACTATCATCATTAACTTTGCATCCTTTTCCATCAATATTATGAACATGTGTATAACTACGACCAAGAATCAATAAGAATAAACCATTCACAAGGGGTGTATGACCATAAAATTTGTTATTCATATAAATGGAACAACCATTATTCTCTGACTTAAATGAATAACCGTCTCACAATAAACAAGATCCATATATAATGTTCATGCTTAACGCAGGCACAAAATAACAATTATTCAGGTTTGTAACAAATCTCGAGGGTAAACATAGACGGAGCATGCTGACGATGATCACATCAACCTTGGATCCATTTCCAACACGCATGATCACCTCATCCTTAGCTAGTCTCCGTTTATTCAACAACTCCTGTTCCGAGTTACAAATATTAGCAACTGACTAGTATCAAATACCCAAGCGCTACTACGAGCACTAGTAAGGTACACATCAATAACATTTATATCAAATATACTTTTCTTGACGTTGCCAGCCTTCTTATCTGCCAAGTACTTGGGGCAGTTCCGCTTCCAGTGACCATTCCCCTTGCAATAGAAGCACTTAGTCTCAAGTTTGGGTCCAGCCCTGGGTTTCTTCAAGGGAGCGGCAACTTGCTGGCCATTCTTCTTGAAGTTCTGTTTCTTTCCCTTGCCTTTCTTGAAACTAGTGGTCTTGTTGACCATCAACACTTGATGCTCTTTCTTGATTTCTACCTCCGCGGACTTAAGCATTGCGAAGGGCTCAGGAACCATCTTCTCCATCCCTTGCAAGTTATAGTTCATCACATGGCCTTTGTAGCTCGATGTGAGTGACCGGAGAACTCTGTCTATCGCCACTTCATCCGGAAGATTTAACTCCCAACTAATTCAAGCAGTTGTAGTGCCTAGAAATTTCGAGTACGTGCTCACTAACAGAGCCGTTATCCTCCATCTTACAACTAAAGAACTTTTTGGAGGTGTCATACATCTCAACCCGGGCATGAGCCTGAAATACCAATTTTAGCTCCTGGAACATCTCATATGCTCTGTGGTTCTCAAAATCTCTTTGGAGCCCCAGTTCTAAGCCGTAAAGCATGGCGAATTGAACTACCGTGCAGTCATCATTCCTTGTCTTCCAGACGTTCATATCGTCCAGATTTGCGGGAGCGGGTCGTTCACCTAGCGGTGCATCAAGGACGTAAAATTTCTGTGCACTAGTGAGGATAATCCTCAAATGACTGAGCCACTCCGCATAGTTGCTTTCTCTAGGAACACATTAAAATTCGAGGGAGCTACAGTGCGAGCCATTGATCTACAACATAAATTTGTAAAGACTTTAGACTATGTCCATGATAATGGGTTCGGTTAATCAAATTATTAGTGAACTCCCACCTAAATCAACATCCCTTAAGTTTTCTAAGTTATACATGGTCCAAATCAACCAACCCATGTCCGACCATCACGTGAGATGGGGTGGTCATCAATGGTGAACATCTCCATGTTGAGCATATCTACTATATGACTCATGTTCGACCTTTCGGTCCTCCATGTTCTTAGGCCATGTCTATTCATGTTAGGCTCGTCAAGTTTGACCCAAGTATTCCGCACGCATAAAACTGACTAACACCCGTTGTATGCGAGCGTAGAGTCAATCACACCCTATAATCACAAGGTGCTTCAAAATGACGAACTTTCACAATGTTGCACACTTAGGGAAAACACTTTTATCTTTTAATTAAGTGAAGGAATCATCTTATAATTCTCCCATTGTCCTAAGCAAAATAAGATACATAAAACATAAACATCACATGCAATTACTATATGTGACATGATATGGCCATCATTATCTTGTGCTTTTGATCTCCATCCCCAAAGCACCTGGCATGATCTCCATTGTCACTGGCATGATACTATGATCTCCAACATCATGCCGTCATGTGGTTGTCGCTGCCAACTATTGCTTCTACGACTATTGCTAACTCATTACGATAAAGTAAAGCAATTACATGATATTTAATAATTGACACACGGGTCATACAATAAATTAAAGACAACCCTATGGATCCTGCCGGTTTCCGTACTCATCGACATGCAATTCGTGAACCTACTACAAAACATGATCATCTCATACATCAACATGTATCACATCACATTTTGGCCATACCACATCACAACATGTCGTGCAAAAACAAGTTAGATGTTCTCTACTTTGTTATTACAATTTTATGTGGCTACTAGGGCGAACTATAAGAACCATTCTTATCTATGAAAAACCACAACAGTGATATACAAGTTGCCTTTTAACCATCTACAAGGACCGATGTTGTAAAATTAGATTCAATTAAGGTGGGAGAGACGGACACATGCAAAGCCACTTTTATGCAATACAAGTTTGATGTCATTCAATCGAACCTGTCTCGTTTGCGTGGCACGTATGGTGGTCCGAGCCGCTTCATCCCACAACACCGCCGAATACAAATAAGACAAATGAAGTAAGTAATTTGAACATCAATGATAAGAACCCACAATATAGGGGATCACAACACTTTTCGAGTGTAGAGTATTCAACCCAAATTTATTGATTCGACACAAGGGAAGCCAAACAATATTCATGATTCTTAGTAGTTGAGAATGAATTCAACCACACCTGGAGAACTAAATATCTGCAACAGAGTTATCAGTAGAACAATAGTATGATAGCTTGATAGAAGTGGTAACAGTAGCAATAGTAACAGTAATGGTAATAGTAGCAGTTTTGTAGTGATTGTAACAGCACAAGCAGCAGTAGTAACATAGCAAATCAATATATTAAAAGTGTAGGCATTGGATCAATGATGGATAACTGTGTTGGATGACATTCACCATATAATTGTCACCACCTAGAGCAACATAGAACCATCTCCAATTCATCAATGTAATGTAGGCATGTTTCCCATTTATAGTCATACGTGCTTATGATAAGAACTTGCATGACATCATTTGGCCCACCCTCCCGTGGCAGCGCGTTCCATAAGGAAACTAATGGATATTAAGGCCTCCTTTTAATAGAGAACTAGAACAAAGCATTAACCCATAGTCAATACATGAACTCCTCAAACTACGGTAGTCATCGGAAAGAATGTCAATTATTGTCACATTGGGGTATGCGGATCATAACATGTAATAGGTGCGTATAACTTGCAAGATAGGATCAAGAACTCAAATATGATCATCAAAACATAAAGGGTTCAGATTGGAAATCACGACACTCGGGCCCTAGTGACAAGAATTAAGCATACAAAGTCATAGCAACATCAATCCTAGAACATAGTGGATACTAGGGATCAAACCCTAACAAGTTGACTCGATTACATGATAAATCTCATCCAACCCATTACCGTTCAGCAAGCCTATGAGGGAATTGCTCACTCTCGATGGTGAGCATCGTGAAATTGGTGATGAAGAAAGGCTGGTTACGATGATGTCGATGAATCCCCCACTTCGGAGCCACGAACGGACTCCAGATGTGGCCACCCGATGAAGAACATGAGGTAGCGGCAGCTCCGTATCGTAAAACACGATGAAACTTTGTCTGTTATTTTTTCTCGGGAAATAGGAATTTATAGGCTTGAGATTAGGGTCAGTGGAGCCACTGATAACCCACAAGTATAGGGGATCGCAATAGTTTTCGAGGGTAGAGTATTCAACCCAAATTTATTGATTCGACACAAGGGGAGCCAAATAATATTCTCAAGTATTAACAGTTGAGTTGTCAATTCAACCACACCTGAGAGACTTAATATCTGTAGCAAAGTATTTAGTAGCAAAGTAGTATGGAAGTAACAATAACGGTGGCAAAAGTAACAGTAGTAGTTTTTGTAGCAATCATAACAGTGGCAACGGAAAAGTAACTAAGCAAAGATCAATATGTGAAAAGCTCGTAGGCAATGGATCAACGATGGATAGTTATGTCGTATGTGATTCCTCATGCAATAGTTATAAGATAGGGTGACACAAAAATAGCTCCAGTCCATCAATGTAATGTAGGCATGTATTCCGAATATAGTCATACATGCTTATGGAAAAGAACTTGCATGACATCTTTTGTCCTACCCTCCCGTGGCAGCGGGGTCCTATTGGACACTAAGGGATATTAAGGCCTCCTTTTAAGAGAGTAACGAACCAAAGCATTAACACTTAGTGAATACATGAACTCCTCAAACTACGGTCATCACCGGGAGTGTTCCCAATTATTGTCACTTCGGGGTTGCCGGATCATAACACATAGTAGGTGACTATTGACTTGCAAGATAGGATCAAGAACTCACTTATATTCATGAAAACATAATAGGTTCAGATTTGAAATCATGGCACTAGGGCCCTAGTGACAAGCATTAAGCATAGCAAAGTCATAGCAACATCAATCTTAGAACATAATGGATACTAGGGATCAAACCATAACAAAACTAACTCGATTACATGGTAAATCTCATCCAACCCATCACCGTCCAGCAAGCCTACGATGAGATTACTTACGCACGGCGGTGAGCATCATGAAATTGCTGATGGAGGATGGTTGATGATGACAATGGCGATGTATTCCCCTCTCCGGAGCCCGGAACAGACTCCAGATCAGCCCTCCCGAGGAAGATTAGGGCTTGGTGGCGGCTCCGTATCCTAAAACGCGATGAATCCTTCTCCCTTAATTTTTTTCTCCCCAAAAATGAATATATGGAGTTGGGGTTGAGGTCGGTGGAGTCCCAGGGGTCCCACAAGGCAGGAGGGCGCGCCCTACACCCTCGTGGACAGGGTGTGGGCCCCCTGATGTTGATTCTTTTGCCAGTATTTTTCATTAATTCCAAAGCGTGTCTCCGTGGATTTTCAGGTCATTCCGGGAACTTTTATTTCTGCACAAAAATAACACCATGGCAGTTCTGCTGAAAAAGCGTTTGTCTGGGTTAGTTCCATTCAAATCATGCAAGTTAGAGTCCAAACCAAGGGAAAAGTGTTTCGTATCAACCACATGGGCCCCACAAGCTACATGGGCGCGCCTAGGGGGGTGACCGTGCCCATGTGGCTTGTGGGCCACTGGTGTGTCCCCTCCTATGGTTCTCCGCTCTAGTATTTTTATATATTCCATAGAAAATCTCCAAAAAGTTTCTTCTAGTTCTTTGAACTTTATTTGCGCACAAAAACAACACCATGGTAGTTCTGTTGAAAACAGCACCAGTCCGGGTTAGTTTCATTCAAATCATGCAAACTAGAGTCCAAAACAAGAGCAAAAGTGTTTGGAAAAGTAGATACGAAAAAGATGTATCAACTCCCCCAAGCTTAACTCATTGCTTGTCCTCAAGCAATTCAGTTGACAAACTGAAAGTGATAAAGAAAAACTTTTACAAACTCTTTTGTTCTCGTATCCATATATAAGCTTAAGTAGTACCCAAGTTTTCAGCAAAGATGATAACTAACCATGCAAATGCTAACTCTTAGAAATTATATTCACTCATATCAATGACATAATCAACTGGCGAGAAATAATAACATATCTCAAATGCCAACACTTTGTCAAAACAATCATGATATAATATGAGAACATGTATCTTGCTCGCCATTTCTGAGACCACAAAACACAAATGCAGAGCAGCTTAAATCAGAGATAAATATAATTTTGAGAGGTATTCCTTTCCCGTTAATGTCATGATCGAGAATTTTCAATATCTTCCATGCTAAACACATTATCAGTGGTTAGCCTAATCCATGGGTGCCCTCCATACCAACAACTTTCCAGGGAGTTTGTTTCATTAGTTTTTCTTTTTCATTATA
The DNA here is from genome assembly GCF_003073215.2 of Triticum urartu. Lineage (NCBI taxonomy): Eukaryota > Viridiplantae > Streptophyta > Magnoliopsida > Poales > Poaceae > Triticum > Triticum urartu. Next base: position 236,189,242 of record NC_053027.1, on the reverse strand, counting down.
GGACTGGGCATCCCAATTACCAGCCTCTCTTATGCAATGACGGGTGAATAAACCCCCATCGTGAGAATAACCCGCTTAGCATGGAAGATATTGACCACCCACTATCGCTCCATGAGCCGTACAAGCACACAAAGAAGATGAATATTTGAAGGATTATAGGTGGCACATGCAAATTTACTTGGAACGGCAGAGTAATACCGCATATAGGTAGATATAATTGACTCATTTGGAACGACTTTGGTTTAGGGATTTGGATGCACAAGCAGTATTCCCGCTTAGTATAGGCGAAGACTAGCAAATAGATTGAGAAGCGAGCAACTAGAGAGCGACAACGGTCATAATCATGCATTGTGAATAATTAACATTGAATACTAGCATGAGTAGGTTATAAACACAATGAACATAAATATCATGTAGGCTATGTTGGTTTTCAATCAACTACATGTGTGAACATGTGCCAAGTCAAGCAAGTTGAAACATTCAGAGGGAGATACCATACTACATCATAACCATTTTAATGCATGTTGGCACCCAAGATGAATCATTATCCACTCCTAGCTACTTAAGCATGGCATGAGCAACTATAATCTATAATTATGAACATAAACATGTTTACTCATAATACGATGAATCATGGATACCAAGTTAAACATGTTTACAAAAAAAAGAAGTTGAGTTCATACTCTCTTTTCCTTGCCACATTCACTTCATCAAATTATTGTCATTATTTCCTTTCACTTGCACGGCCAAGTGATATGAAAATAATAATAGTGTGCAAGAGTGCCATGGACTAAGATGGAATCTACAAACATTTTATTCAAAGGAGAAGACAAGGTAATATGGGCTATTTGCTAGATCAATAATAATGCGTATGAGAGCCACTCAACATTTTCATCGTTCTCTTCTCTTAACGATGACTCAAGAGAAGAAAATAATTTCAGAGAAACATACTGAAATATTTTTGGAGTTTTTAGTTTTTCTGAAGAAAGCAAATTAACGAAGGAATAACAAAACTCAAGAAAAAGTAATTATGCGAGAAAGCTCCCAACAAGCAAAAGATGAAATGAGAATTCTTTTTGGGTTTTCCTTTAATACTACAAACTAAATAAACTAGAATGAAAAAGCGAAAAGAATCGAGAAATATTTGGGTTCTCTCAAAGATTTTTAAATACATAAGAAGAAGGCGAGAAACAAAAACTAACATGGATTATGCAGTGAAAAAGGATGAACACCGACAACTGGAATGAAATGTGTGAAGATGAATGCAATGTCGCTCAGAAAACATACTCCCCGAGCTTAGGCTTTTGCCTATCTTGGTAATCACCACCACTGGTCGAAGTGGTAGGTCGTGGAGGCTCTCCATGCAACCTCCTCAGCTAGACACACAACTTCTACTGTTGCATATTACTCATGTGTCTTGCTCTCATAGACATAATATCTTTGTTTTCTCTAAAAATCAAAGAGAGTAGGTGCATGCAAAATAACAGAGACAACACAATATTTATAAAATATTAAATTGTAGTCATACATCTGAGCTCTATTCCTAATAAAGTGATGGTGCTGCATATCATCAAAGCATAAGTACTTGTCAGGTAATATAGGATCATTGGGCCTAGGCGACACCCCTAACTTTGCAGCTATACGAGAGGCATAAATTCCTCCATAAAAGTGACCATTGCCTACATTGTGTTGTAGCCTCGGTGCAACAATTGCCCCAAGATTATATAGTTTGAGGCCCATTAGAGCAGTATGAATAATGCTCAAGTTAAGGGCACAAAGTGCAATACAATCTTGTTTACCAACGATGCATTTTCCATTAAACAGTGCAAAGTAATGAATAGGGGAAACTGAATACTTTGTTATTCTATCTTGTGTGACTCCTCTATCCTCACAATTGCAAAGACTATTAAGGAACATATCATAATTAGAAAGTTGCAGTTCGTCAAGTGAACCCCAGTATGGAATTTTGCATGCCTCACATAATTATTTTAGAGGCATACCATAGGCTCTATCATAAAGATGAAATAAAACTCTAGAATCACGCGAATGGTACTAGAACTTTTGGTTGAACGAATGAGTGAGATATTATATTGTTGTGCTCGCTTATCTGCTAGGAAGGCAGTGCCCTCAGTATTTTGAATATATCTATAAAATTCATCTTTTATACGAGCACTTATCATGAACTCGTTGGACGGCCACTGACATGATTTGGCATCGGTAATCCGCACTGAACTTTCCCTTGGTTAACCATAAGCTTGCCATACCGAGATATCACTTCACAACCCCTCCGAGGACCTCCTCATCGAAGAACTTCTCCTAAAGAAGTTCATTTTTTCCTACGAAAATTTCTAAAATTTTTGGGCCACAAAATGATGTCAATAAAACTTCACAAGATTGATAGAAACTACTCATATGAATGTCTATACGCTTGCTACTTGTGAGTTGCGTTGAGATTTCCCTAAAGAGGAGAGGATGATGCAGTACAGTAGAGACAAGTATTTCCCTCAGTTTTGAAACCAAGGTTATCAATCCAGTAGGAGAACCAAGTAACGACTACTGAACAACACATGCACACAAAATACAAATACTTGCAACCCAACACGAACAAGGGGTTGTCATTCCCTTGATGTTTATGAGCAAGATTATGGTATATTTTTTGATAGCTAGATCAAGCAAAAATATATAATAAAATAAATAAAAGAAAATTGCTGCAAGGAATTTTCGGTTTTAATAGATGATAGAAAATAGACCCCGGGCCATGGTTTTCACAAGAGACTTCTCTTATAAAAAAGCATATGGTGGGTAGACAAATTATAGTTGGGCAATTGAGAGAAAAGCAAATAATTATGACGATATCCAAGGTAATTATCATGTATATAGGCATCACGTCCGAGACAAGTAGACCTAAACGATTCTGCATCTACTACTATTACTCCACACATCGACAGCTATCCAGCATGCATTTGGTGTATTAAGTTGATGGAAGAACGGAGTAACGCCTTAAGCAAGATGACATGATGTAGACAAGATAAACTCACATATGAAATAAATCCCATCTGTTTACCCTTAATAGCAACGATACATGCGTTTCATGTCCCTTTCCGCCACTTGGATTGAGCACCACAAGATTGAACCCATCACAATGCACCTCCTTCCATGGCAAAATAAATCAATTTAGTTGGCCAAACAAAACCAATAAATCAGAGAAGAAATACAAGGCTATAGCAATCATGCATAAAAGAGTTGAATGAAACTCAAATAATATTCACGGATAGATCTGATTATAAACTCACAATTCATTGGATCCCAACAAACACACCACAAAAAGTAATTACATCAAATAGATCTCCAAGAACACTTAGGAGAACATTGTATTGAAGATCAAAAAGAGAGAAGAAGCCATCGAGCTACTAACTATGGACCCATAGGTCCATGGTAAACTATTGACGCATCATCGGAGGGCAGCGAGGATTATGAAGATCCCCCTCCGTGATTGAATTCCCCTCCGACAGAGTGCCGGAAAAGACCACCAGATGGTATCTCGTGGTTCTGGAATTGAGGTGGTGAAAAAAGTATTTTCTGGACTCCTATGTTGGTTTCACTATTTTAGAGAATTTATAGAGGCGAAGCTAGGTAAAAATGAGCCACATGTGCCCCACCACCCACCAGGGCGCTCGTGAACCCCAAGGTGTGCCCTGGTGCCTTGTGGGCCCACGGTGCCTCGTCTGATCTTCTCCCGAACTTCTAGTTATCTTTTGTCCAAAAAAAATGTACAAACAGTTTTGTGGCATATGGACTTCGTTTGGTACTAATATTCTACGAAACCAAAAACAAGCAAAAAATAGCAACTGACACTGAGCAATAATTTACTAGGTTAGTCTCGAAAGATGATATGTAATTGCTTGAAAGTGTATATAAAACATCCTAGATTAATAATATAATAGCATGGAACAATAAAAAATTATAGATACGTTGGGGAAGTATCAAGCATCCCCAAGCTTAATTGATGCTCGTCCAGGAGTAGGCAAATGATAAAAACAATTTTTTATGTGGAATGCTACCCAACATATTCATCATATATTATTTTCTTTTGTAGCATGGACATTTGGACTTGAATGATTCAAAGCAATAGACTATAATTTAACATGAAAACATCAATACTCAAATAGATGAACAAGCAATCATGTCTTTCAGAATAACAACGCTAAAGAAAGTTATCCCTAGCCCATTATGCTCAATCACTAATCCATCTATGAAACACACTCAACATTAGCTACATCCAATGCAAAAGTATGATAATAGTGCTCCCTAGTTGGTGCTTTATAACAGAAGATGGAGACTCAACATAAAAATAAAAATTGCATAGAAGTAAATAGATAGGACCTTCGCAGAGGGAAGTAGGGATTTGCAGAGGTGCCAGAGCTCAAGGCTTAAATTAGAGATAAAAATATTTTTAGAGGCATGCTTTTCCTGTAAACAAAAACGACCAAGAATTACAGGCGGTTCCCATACAGAAAGTAAAGTTTATTTCCTTTCCACCATTCTTTCACAATCCATGGCTAGCCGCATCTACGGGTGCCTTCCATACCAATTAATACTTTCCAAGGAAGTTATTACTATAGTATTTTTCATTTCGAGACTAGGCATCCCTATTACCTTCCACACTCTCGTGCAATGACAAGTGAATAAACACTCATCGTGAGGATCAAATACCTAGCATGAAAAATACTAGCTACCCCTTGCCGGTTTAATGAGCTGTACGGGCACACACAAAAGAAATTCATTTTGAAAATTTGAGTTGGCATATGCAAGTTTACTTGGAACACATGGAAATACCGCATAAAAAATCCACTCGTTCATAATACAGTTGTTGTGCGTATCTTTAGGGTGAAAGAAAAAACTACAAAAATATCTGTTTTCGTAAATAAAAAGATCAAGAAATCTATTTTGTATGGTTCTTATTTGTTGAAAACGTTTCCATGAGACTTTCTTGCATTGAAGAAATGCATGACTTCTTCTACTTGATATGAGGTTGAACATGCTTTAGAAAAATGCAAAGAGGGTACATGAGGGTGGAATTAAAATAAAAAATATGACCCCTTCTTTCTTCCTGAGAATTACCAATAAATATTCATTCTTTATACGTTAGGTTAGGTTTCATATGTATATCATTTATTATATATGAAACCAGAAAGAAGAAATGAAAAGAAAGTTGTACATAGATGGAGGAATAAATTATGATGTGGAAAATAAGGCAGGGGTTCGAATCCTGCCATCCCTACCTATTACTTCTCCTATGGGCATGTAGGTATGGTGGACTCATATGGCACAACTGTAGGTTTTAGGAGTTGGATGCACAAGAAGCATTACCACTTAGTACAAATGAAGGCTAGCAAATAGATTGAGAAGCGACCAACCAAAAAGCGAAAACGGTCGTTAGCATGCATTGAAAATAACTAACGCTGAATAATGCACCATATGTAGGATATAACTTTGTTACATAACCATTGAATTTATGTGCATGCATAGGGAATCACAAACCTTAACACAAATATTCTTACTAAAGCATAATTACTCACCAACATGACTCACATATTACTATCTTCATATCGCAAAACTATTGCAAGGAATCAAGTCTATCATATCCAATGATCTATATGAATTTTTTTATTATATCCCCCTTGGGTATCCATCACTTTGGGACCAAATTAATATCTTATACAAATTACCATTCCTATTATCAACTCTCAGAAAGATATAACTGAAGCATGAGAGTATATTTCTTACGAAAAATCAACCCTCAACATAATATAATGAAGCATGAGAGTATATTTATTCAACATAGAACCACCGCCATGCTAAAAAGATATAAGTGAAGTACTAGGGCAACTGCCTAGCTCAAACGATTTAAGTGAAGCACATAGAGTATTCTAGCAAATCATGATATGCGTGTGGCTCTCTCAAATAAGTGTATTCAGCAAGGATGATTGTGACAAAGTAGAAAACAAACAAAGCAAAGACTCATATAATACATGAGGCTCCAAGCAAAACTCATCATATGTGACGAATAAAAATATAGCTCCAAGTAAAATTATCGATGGTCGTTAGAAGAAAGAGGGGATGCCTTCTGGGGCACCCCCAAGCATAGTTTCTTGGGAGTCCTTGATATTACCTTGGGGGTGCCTCGGGCATCCCCAATCTTAGGCTATTGCCCCTCCTTTTTCCTTCATCCATCCTGATCGCACCCAAAACTTGAAAACTTCAATAACATAAAACTCAACAAAACCTCGTGAGATCTGTTAGTATAATAAAGAAAATCACTACCTTAAGTACTCTTGCAAACCAATTCATATTTTGTTTTTGCATTATAGCTATTGTATTCTAACTTCTCCATGGCTTATACCCCCCCCCCCCCCGATACGATCCATAGTTTCATCAAAATAAGCCAAACAATGCATCAAAAATAGAATCTGTCAAAAACAGAACAATTTGTAGTAATGTGAACATTGAACATAATTCTATAACTCCAAAAATTCTGAAAAATTAGGACAACATGGGAAATTTGTATATCAACCATGTTTAAAAAATTCAGAATTTTATCACGCTCCAGCAGAGCACATCAATTCTGCTACTGGACGCAAAGTTTCCGTTAACGCATAGAATCAAAGCAAGTGTCCAAATCATCCCAAAGGCTTTACTGGGCACAAACACTAACTAAAACACTAAAACACAATCATAACAGTAGCATAATTGTATATTTATTGATAAACAACAAGGAAACAAAAAATTTAAAAGATAACTATTGGGTTGCCTCCCAACTACTGTTATTGTTTTAAGCCCGTTGCTAGGCATAATGCATAGTTTCAAGAGTTGTCATCTTTGGTTTTAGTAATCTTTGTAGGAGTTTTCTCAAACCCGGGAGACTCTTTATTCTTCCCATTATTCTCAGGTAAAGAGGCCATTTTAAGATCTAAAATACCCAACCGCTTATTACATAGAGTAATCAAAATATTCATGCGATTGAGATTCCCACTAATATTTATGAGAGGTTGTTAGACTTTTGTATCTCAACCAAATTTTCCTGCATGTCACCCAATTTGTCTAATATTTGAATCCCCTCTTGAGTAACAACAAATCTCTTTGGTGGTGGTGGAACCCCTAATATTCCCTACTATTTCACAGGCGGCATTGTCATCAATCTCAATAAAATTCCCTTTTGCAGCAAAATCCAAAAGTTGTCTATGGTGCGTAGTTAAACCTATATAGAAATTGCGAAGAGAATTTTAAATCCCTTTTTACAGAGCAAATATGATAAGATTCCATTAACCTATACATAGCATCCTTAAGATTTTCTCCTTGTTCTTCTTGAAGTAAAGAACTTCAAAATCCATTGACAGAGGAGGGATAGTTATGGTAGTCATGATGACAAGATAAATCAACCAAACAAAAAGGAAACCTGAAAATATTTTTGTATTTTTGTAAAAAAAGTGGGGAGATGAAAACAAGAGGAAAATGGAAAATATTGTAAATGTAAGAAGGTGAAAGTTTATGACTAGGTACTTGGTAGTTGTTGATGATGTCTCCTCGGCAACGGCGCTAGGAATTCTTCCTGCTACTTGTGAGCTATGTTGGGATTTCCCCGAAGACGAGAGGATGATGCAGTATAATAGAGATAAGTATTTCCCTTAGTTATGAAACAAAGGTTATCAATCAAGTAGGAGAACGAAGCAATGACTAGTGAACAAGACCTGCACACAAACAACAAATACTTGCAACCCAAAGCGAACAAGGGGTTGTCAGTCCCTTGACGGTCACGGGTAAGATTAAACGGTATAGTTCTTGATAGATAGATCGAACAAAAATATAAAATAAAATAAATAAAAGAAAATTGCAGCAAGGTATTTTTGGTTTAACCAGATGATAGATAATTGACCTGGGGGCCATAGTTTTCACTGCAGGCTTCTCTCGTAAAAATAGCATATGGTGGGTAGACAAACTACTTTTGGGCAATTGACAGGAAAGCAAATAATTATCACGATATCCAAGGCAATGATCATGTATATAGGCATCACATCCAAGAAAAGTAGACCGAAATGATTATGCATCTACTGCTATTACTCCACACATCGACTGTTATCCAGCATGCATCTAGTGTATTAAGTTAATGGAAGAACAGAGTAACGCCTTAAGCAAGATGACATCATTGTAACGCCCCGAGACCGATGTGCCAGGTGTCCTCCAGTTATTCGCTGTTGTTTCCTTGTCTTTGCTTGCGTGTCATGCATTGCATATCATGTCATCATGTTCATTTCATTTGCATACATGTTCGTCTCATGCATCCGAGCATTTTCCCCGTTGTCCGTTTTGCAATCCGGTGCTCCTATGTCATCCGGCGTCCCTTTCTACCTCTTTTTCGTGTGCGGGTGTTAAACGTTTTCGGATTGGACCGAGACTTGTCATGCGCCCTTGGTTTACTACCGGTAGACCGCTTGTCAAGTTTCGTGCCATTTGGACTTCGTTTGATACTCCAATGGTTAACCGAGGGACCGAAAAGGCCTTGTGTGTGTTGCAGCCCAACACCTCTCCAAAGTGGCCCAAAACCCACCTATACCTCCTCCATCATCTCGTTCATTCGATCATGATCGCGTGGCCGAAAACCGCACCTCATTTGGACTTTCCTAGCTCCCTCTACCTATAAATATGTGGCCTTCCCCGAATTTTTCGCGGATGAAACCCTAAAACTCCTCCCCTCGCGCCACCGGACACTTCTTCACCGCACCGGACATGTCCGCACCGCCTTTCAGCGAATCCGGGATCGCCATGTGGCCGCCGCCGTCCCGCCACCGCCGCGGCCCGCCAGGCCCATCGTGGACCGACGCGAGGCCGGTTCCGCCTGCCGCAGCCCGAGAGCGCCACCGCCTGCGCCCGGCTTGCCGGACTGCTCCGCCCGCCGTGCTCCGCCGCCACCCTCGCCGGAGTTGGCCGCCGCCACCACATCCCACCGGTCGCCGACCTCGGTTCCCGTGCGCAACGGCCGGCCTGGCCCGCGCCTCGTCCTCCACCGCGCCCGCGCGGCCGCACCTTCCTCCGCCCCGCGCCCGAGGTTACCGGCCGCCGCAGCCGCCGGCCATGACGACCCGCGCCAGCGCTGCCTCACCTCGTTGCTCGGCACCTCACCCCGCCGCTGGGCCATGGCCGCTGCCGGCCCCGCAGCTCACCCCAGGCCCCGCCTGTGGCTAGATCTGGGCAGGAGCACCCGGATCCGCTCCTCGCCGACCCCCTTCATGGCCGTCCTCGCCGGAGAAGACCCCTCCCTCGCCGGAGTTGACCTCGGGATGCATGCGCCGTTGCCCTAGATCCAGATCTGCAGGGTAAAAAAATTCTTCTAAGTCCTTTCCCCCCAGTATTTTTTTGGCATTTTCATTGCATCATTACTCATCACTTGTTACTCCAATTCGTGCGTGTAGCATATCAAAATGTTCGTCTCGACGAGTACATCACTTCATCTCATTGCATCATTTTCATTTGAGCTCATCTTGATGCCCGAAATGTCGTTGGAAGAGTGCTATGTGAGGAATATGTCAGATCTATTTCAGCAAATGGCATTTTGTCATTTTTGCCATGATTAATGTGTGCATGCTATGATCTTGAGCTCTACATGTGTTTTGTTATATGTCATGCCATCTTTACAGAGGTTCTTGCCATGTATTTTTGTGATATTTGTGGTGACTAGCATAACCTTGCAAAGTAGCGTAATCGGTAAAGCGGATTTCAATGACTTAGAATTTCACTAAGTCCTTGTCCTGAATTTGTTGTTATGCCATATGTTCATGTTGTTTCCTAGTGATCCGTGCCTCTCTTGAGGATGATCAGTAAGGATGTTTTGTTAACATTGTGGTACTCTATCCATCCATGTCTTTGTTTGCATTTATGTAGCATCCTAGCTTGAGTCAATCCAGCTCTACTTTTGCTATAAAAATGATCCTGGCAGATTGTTGACATGTTTAGCGATTTTGCCGAGGATATTGCTATTGATCCGTGCATGCTATGTTGTTGTTCTTGCCATGTATAGCTTCTATGCCAAGTCTTCTTCATGGGGGTATGCTTAGTTTGTCATGCCATGCTTTGTAGTGAGTGCATCGAGCTCGTAAACATGCCTACTCGTTAACTGATTTGCATGCTCCAGTTTTTCACTAAGTCTGAATCTGTTTATATTTTTGCCATGTTCAGATGCTTGCAATTGTATTTTCTGATCCCTTTTGGCTCAAGGTCACTAAGGGACTTTTGTTAAGTGCTTTGAGTAGCTTCATTCCATGCATTGCTTTGCCATGTTAAGTTCATGTAGCCTGTAGTTTTCATGCTCTAAAGATTGCTTCCTGATGATAAATTCCAGAGTTGTGTTAATTTCACTAAGTCTGAAACCTGTTATCATTTGCACTTTTGCCATGCTTGTTTGAACCTGTTAATGAGTGAATTAGCCGTAGATCAGTGTTCATCTTTTGTCAAGCTTCATGAGTGGATCCCTGCCATGTATTTTGTTGCCATGTTTGAGTCCTGTAGCATAATTATCTTGTTGCATTTAGTTGGCCACTTGCTGTCTATCGCAGACCGGTGCCATATTTTTTTTGCTTGCCATTTCCAAACCTTGCATCCGATTCCGGTGATCTTTATATCGATTTCAACCGAAATCACCTCCCCTTTCCAGTGGCACTTTTCGATTTCCAGTTGTGCAGGTTCAATCATTCCTTTCCAAATCATGCATATGCATCACATATCGCATCCCGCATATTATACCATGTTCATGTGTTGGTTGTTTACTATGTTGTGTGCTTCTTTCCGGTGTTGCTTCTTCGGGTTTGTTCCGATAACGTCGCGTTTATGAGGACCCGTTTGACTATGTACGTTTGTCTTCTTCATGGACTCGTTCTTCTTCCTTGCGGGATTTCAGGCAAGATGACCATACCATCAAAATCACTTCTATCTTTGCTTGCTAGTTGCTCGCTCTTTTGCTATGCCTATGTTGCGATACCTACCACTTGCTTATCATGCCTCCCATATTGTTAAACCAAGCCTCTAACCCACCTTGTCCTAGCAAACCGTTGTTTGGCTATGTTACCGCTTTGCTCGGCCCCTCTTATAGCGTTGTTAGTTGCAGGTGAAGATTGAAGTTTGTTCCTTGTTGGAACATGTTTACTTGTTGGGATATCACAATATCTCTTATCTAATTAATGCATCTATATACTTGGTAAAGGGTGGAAGGCTCGGCCTTATGCCTGGTGTTTTGTTCCACTCTTGCCGCCCGAGTTTCCGTCATATCAGTGTTATGTTCCCGGATTTTGTGTTCCTTACGCGGTTGGGTTATAATGGGAACCCCTTGACAGTTCGCTTTGAATAAAACTCCTCCAGCAAGGCCCAACCTTGGTTTTACCATTCGCCACATAGCCTTTTTCCCTTGGGCTAGGCCAGCCCAAGGGTCATCTTTATTTTAACCCCCCTGGGCCAGTGCTTGTCTAAGTGTTGGTCCGAAGCAGAGCCACTTGCGGCGCCACCTCGGGGAAACTTGAGGGCTGGTTTTAGCTGTACGTAGTGTTCATCCGGTGTTGCCCTGAGAACGAGATATGTGCAGCTCCCATCAGGATGTCAGCGCATCGGGCGGTCTTGCTGGACTTGTTTTACCATTGTCGAGGATGTCTTGTAACCAGGATGCCGAGTCTGATCGGAATGTCTTGGGAGAAGGAATATCCTTCGTTGACCGTGAGAGCTTGTGATGGGCTAAGTTGGGACACCCATGCAGAGATTTGAACTTTCGAAAGCCGTGCCCGCGGTTATGTCCGGTTGTAGAAAACCTGAAGTTGACCTTAATTAAAATGCACCAACCGTGTGTGTAACCGTGATGGTCTCTTCTTGGTGGAGTCTAGGAAGTGAACACGGTGTTGGAGTAATGCTTGATGTAGGTTGTTCTAGGATCACTTCTTGATCATAGTTGTTCGACCGTGCTTTTGCCTTCTCTTCTAGCTCTCTTTTGCGTATGTTAGCCACCATATATGCTAGTCGCTTGTTGCAGCTCCACCTCATACCTTTTACCTACCCATAAGCTCAAATAGTCTTGATCGCGAGGGTGTGAGATTGCTGAGTCCCCGTGACTCACAGATACGTCCAAAACCAGTTTGCAGGTGCCGATGAAACCGTGAAGGTGCCGCAATCGAGCTCAAGGAGGAGCTCGATGAAGATCTTGTTCATCGCGTTGTTCCTTTTCCAATTGATCAGCAGTGGAGCCCAGTTGGGATGATCGGAGATCTGTGTAGCATTTGGGGTAGTCTTCTTTTATTTTTGGTTCCGTAGCCGGACCTTGATTGTATTTGGCTGATGTAATGCGTTTTCCATGTATTGTGTGAAGTGGCGATTGTAAGCCAACTATGTATCCTTTTCCCTTATGTATTACATGGGTTGTGTGAAGATTACCTCACTTGCGACATTGCTTTCAATGCGGTTATGCCTCTAAGTCGTGCTTCGACACATGGGAGATATAGCCGCATCGAGGGCATTACAATGATCTAGACAAGACAAACTCATGTATGAAATAAATCCCATCTTTGTACCATTAATAGCAATGATACATGTGTTTCATGTCCCATTCAGTCACTATGAGCACCGGAAGATCGAACCCATAACAAAGCACCTCCTCCCATGGCAAGATAAATCAATCTAGTTGGACAAACCAAACCAATAAATTAGAGAAGAAATATGTGGATATAACAATCACGCATAAAAGAGTTCAAAGAAATCTCAAATAATATGCATGGATAGATCTGGTCATAAACTCACAATTCATCGGATCCCAACAAACACATCGCAAAAAGTCATTACATCAAATAGATGTCCAAAAACACCGAGAAGAACATTGTATTGAAGATCAAAAAGAGAGAAGAAGCTATCTAGCTACTAACTATGGACCCATAGGTCCATGGTAAACTACTCATGAATAATCGGAGGGAAGCAAGGATGATGAAGAACCCCCTCTGTGATCGAATCCCCCTCCGGTAGATTGCCAGAAAACTCCAAATGGGATCACATGTTTCTAGAACTTGCGGTCGTGGAAAAAGTATTGCGTTGACTCCTCTGTTGGTTTCATGATTATAGAGAATTTATAGAGGCGGAGCTAGGCTAAAAGCAGCCACATGGGCCCCACCACCCAGTAGGGCGCACCCTGGTGCCTTTTGGGCCCACGGTGCCTCATATGGTCTTCTCCCGAAACTTCTAGTGTCTCTCTTGTCCAGAAAAAATCTTCAAAAAGTTTCGTCGCATTTGGACTTTGTTTGGTACTAATATTCTAATAAAACAAAAACAAGAAAAAACATCAACTCGCACTGGTGTCGCTGTACACTAGCAGAAGTATTTGTTTCCCCTTGACCAGTGCACAGACATGCAAGGCCTCTAAGAAGACTGCCCTTGCTAGGCATATCAGAACCCAAGAAGAGCAAGTAAGCAGAAGACCACCTGGGGAAGGGTGGTCTCCCTTGTAGGGAAGGAGAGCCTGGCCAGGTCGAGTCCACGCCAAAGGACAAGTCCAGTTCGCCCCGGCAAGGTTGCCGGGGCCGCTCAAACCAGGACCCGTGAAGCTCCTTTGTCGAGAAACCTTCACCAAGACGCCACCGCTCCACCTCATCGCACCCCAATATTAACCAGTGCGAATCAAGGTATCAAGCAACCAGGTGGATCCTATCAAGCATGTGGTAGCATCATAAAGAAGAGATTAGCTTTATTGACACCTGTCCAGAGGACGTGTCACACTAATAAGAAGAGGTAGATAAGCGGCGCGGTAGGCTTGCTGGGGTTCAACCTCAGCAGGACACCTAGGAGTGCATTTAATGCACTTTGTCCTAACTGTCAGAGTTAGGTATGATAGCACTGTTAGCTATCTAATCACATCTAGATGACTGTTTTACCATTGTGGTCACCCCTTCAACTATAAAAGGAGGCCGGAGGCAACCTAGCAAGGGGTTAGAACTTTCGACCCCCGACACTTGTACGCGCGTAGTTCCACTCCCCCAGGCACCCTTGTGGGGCTAGTGCACTTCGTGTCTTCGTCTTCCTCAAATTCAATCCACCACAGCAGGAGTAGGGTTTTATGCTACAAAGTGGCCCGAACCTGGGTAAAAGAGAGTTTTCCATTGCCATGCTGCCCCCTACCGTTTCTGCTCTTTGTGCAACATGGTCGTCCCCTTGCCGAACCACAAATGGGCAACCCTGCCGCATAGGTGTTCGTACTTCCATGCAGACATCTTTCGCGTGCTAGGTAGGGGGCGTCGCTTGCACTACAATAAATACACTTCCGTGATGATACGTGTTTGTCACAATAGGTCACGTTTTCTGTCATGCATGTACACCCATGACGATTTTATGACAGCATCAAGATAGTCATACCTGTGCTGTCGTAGAAATGTTCCTTGACATTACCAAAATTATCATCACGGAAGTGTCCACTTCCATGACGATAAATGGCGCATCATGGAATTGCTTTCCTCAAGGGTAATCGACATGTGGCATCCACCGTAACGGGTCACTGTTAAGCTATCGGGTCCGACTTTGGATATGATAACCCGCTAATAGCCCAGACAACTGGTGATTTTCCACGTGTAAAATTCTCAATGGCCAGATGAACCACATGTTGGCTCATCGTTGGGACAGATGTCATCTAGTCATTGGACAGGAGGCGCCTATGATACGTCGACACGTGGCACGACCCAACAGAGGCCCATTCCGGTGAAAAGGCCGGCCTATTTGACTTGGTCAAAAGGTAGCGGGCCGGCCCATGGAAAGCCTGTTAACAACATGTTCATATATAGGCCATTTACGACCCACTTACTCATGGCCCGTTACGGCCTACCCAAATTAAGCACAGTAACTCATGGCCGTCCAATATGACTCCATCCCATTGTAACTTCTGGCCCATGTATGGCCCATGACGTCTTTTAGCCCATACGAGGGCCTTCGTAACTCTTGGCCCATTAACGACCCGTGGTGAAACTGGACCGTAATGAACAATGTACCACTTTATACCTATTAATGGCCCATTATTCCATTGGGCCCTTTCCAATCCGTGTTATCTTTCGGCCTTCTCAGGACCATTTATTCTTGGGCTCATTTCCAGCATTCAGTTACTTACGGCCCATTACTAGCCTTTTTTACTTGTGGGCCAAATTCAACCCGTGGTTACAGTCGGCCCGTTTGTGGCCCGTTAATCCATTGGGTCGTTTTCATAGCGTCATCAAATACGGCCGATTAATGATGACCCGCTATGGTTGGCCCATGAACGGGCGATTCCAACTCTAGCCCGTTTACAACCCATAATGTGGTCTGTTATTAGCCCAAGTTTGGCCAATTGATCTTACGGCTCGTAGAAGGCCCATTTATGCTACGGCCCATAGAAGGCCCATTGTTTCTATGGCCCGTAGGAGGCCCATGGTCACTACAATAAATATGTAGCCCATGGTTATTGTGGCCTAGTCTTAGAAAATAGGTTATTGTGGCCTAGCAAACCGCAGAAAAAGAACCGCACTAATGATAAGCAAACAAATAAACAAGACAACAAGGAAATAAATAAGCAAGCAACTTACGCTAGGCTATCATGGCTATTGCACATATTACATCCACTGGGCATCAAAGTCCTGCCACCAGTGCAAATATAGGGAACAAAGCAGCATTTCACATACATTGGTTGTCAAAGTTGGCGACCAATGCAAATAAATGCCGCGACAAAACAAGTCCAGAACTGAAACAACTTCAGAAGAGCTCAAGAAACAATATCCTAGGTACCCATAATGCTGGCAAGATGGTTAGCAAGCTTATTAATGTTCTCTTGTTTGGCGCTTAAATCCTCTAGCGCTTGTTGTTGCACCAGAAAGTATGCATATGAATTCTGCACAGACTTCCTCAGTCCTTCGGCTTCGTGTAGCAACACATCTGATCAATGTCTTTCAACTTGAAGTTGAGACTCAAGAAGATGAATTGATACAGGCAGCAAGTTTGAAGAGCTTGTGCCAGCAGTAGTGGCCAGTAACTCGAACACTACATCAAGATAGGACTTTTGGGTTGTCTCACTATCGTTAAGATAGTTTTTATCAACTTTCTTGGAGACTAACAGGGATGTCTCACTATCTTGAACCTTATCTGCATTACTTCCTTTACCATTGCATAACGGGGTACTCTTCTCCAATATTTTGCCCGCATTCTAAAAGAGAAACGAGCAGACACATCACACGTTTACCATGTTGTATATGCAACTCATTTTGGTAAATAAGTTCAGTAGTAAAGTGGACAGGATAACAACATGAAACAAACATATATCTACGTACCATGGTCACTTTATGGTCTATATTATTCTAGCTTTTGTTTCCAAATCAAGGTAGAGACATAGTTCAAATAATATCTATTTAGGACAAAGGAGAATAGACAAAATATAAGTGTGTGAAACTATAGAGCAATAACAACACTTCTAATGTGCATGACATGAGAACATAACTATTTATTCAATTGAAACTGAAATCAACATAGAGCACGTTACAACAGCAAACCAGTTAAAGAAACAGGCTTAAAACATACCTGTTGCGCCATTGGAGTTTCAATTCCATCCTTCAAAATTGAAAATAGTTGGTATGAGTAAATACAATGATGCAAGAGCAAAGGAGTATGAACCATAGCTACAGAACCTGACCTGAGAACAATTCTTCTTTTGTTTTAAGCGTTGAGTTGGGATTCGGAGTGGTGGTCCTTGTGCTTTGGCCACTGTAGTTCCCTTACAAACTGCTCGTGTTTGGGTGCTCTGTTGTGGTGACAGTGCTGTCACAACTGGAACTGGGTTACTATCTGCTGGGGTTGGGGTTATAAGGGGTGTAGCTGGTTCTCTGTCCAACTGGGTAGGGGTACAATATGCGAGAGTATGGGTTATGTGTGGTGGGCTGGTTCTTGGGAAAGTACAACCGTGGTTCTATCTGCATCGACTAGTAGCACTATCTTTTCTGAAGATCGTCTTGTTACTCTGTCGGTGGGAAACGATACCTATGGGGTCACTGGGATCCCTTCTATAGTTGGCGGGCGTGAGGTTGTGCGAAGAGCGGGTCTGGTGGTCAGCACGCAAATCGATTACACAGGTTCGGGCCACGGAGACGCGTAAAACCCTAGTCCTTCTTTGATGTATATTTGAGTGTTCTTGTGTTCTTGAACTAGCTGCGATGTCTCTCTAGTCCAAAAGATATGAATCCCTCTCCAGTACGCCTCAGGCCTCCTTTTATAGACAGAAGGGGTCGCCACAATGGCACACAGGAGGCGGAAAGGTGTACAGTGGCTGAGTGTATACTCTGGCATCGTCGGAAAAACGCATTTAATGCACTGCCGACGTGCCCCCTTGCTTTATTGGGGATGGCAAAGAAGCTCGTCCCAGCTATCGTCGCGTTGCCTGGCTCCGATGCGCGTCCAAGATGATGAGGCTTTGTAGCGCCACGCTGGATGGTTGCTGGGCTGGCGCAGTGGTGGAGCCTTCACGAAGATCTACATGCCCTCACGCAGGTGCTTGCTGAGTTCGTGTGGAGGCCGCGTGCTGCCACGCAGATGCCTGCCAAGCTGGTCGAGCTGGCAGCTGCATGGGAGCGGCGGTGGAGGTAGGCGTGGGTCTGGCTGCGGCCCTGCAGGTGTCTTTCGCAAGGGCCTTGCCGGGGGCCCGGCAAGGGTCTTGCCGCGACACCGCAGTCGTCCTCGGCAAGGATCTTGCCGGGGATCTCATGAACTTCCTTGGCAAGGATCTCGCTAAGGATCATCATCTTCTGGTTCTCGTCTGATATTGTGTATTTATGATCTCTATAAAGATCTGCATGCCACCACGGAGGTGCCTCCCGAGCCTTGGTTCCAATGTGGTTGATGGTGTTGGAACCCCTTGGGCTCAAGGGTGGCGCGCTCTGCTGGCGTCAGGCAAGTTGCCCCGACAAGGGTCTTGCTGGGGGAGTCCACCTCACGCTCTCGCTCTCTTTGCACCCCTGGTCTTGGCATTGCTCTAGTTGTCTTGTGCTCCGGCATTCCTCCTCTACCCTGCTCAGTGCGGCCATGGGCGCATCTCTGAATACCCGTGCACAAGTAAAGGGGTGTAAAAGGAGAGCACCTACTTTTGTACACCGACAGGAGCCCCCGGGCCTGGGACACACATAAGCACGACGCATTGTTGGGCTAGGCCCAGAACAGCGCGCGGGTAGGCGGGGCAGATTTTTACTGCAGTAACTTTTGTGTCCACTGCGCTTCCCCACGACCCGCGTTGAACGCGTGACGTGGGGGGTCAAGCGTGACGTGGGGATCATGCATGGGGCGGTTTTCGCACGCATGCGTCACATCGTGGCAGATGGTAAAGAGGCAGCCCGCTCCTTCCCCGTAAAAAGGAATAACCGCGGGCGCGCTCCTCATTTA
This sequence comes from Triticum urartu, assembly GCF_003073215.2. Classification (NCBI taxonomy): domain Eukaryota; kingdom Viridiplantae; phylum Streptophyta; class Magnoliopsida; order Poales; family Poaceae; genus Triticum; species Triticum urartu. Next base: position 236,170,792 of record NC_053027.1, on the reverse strand, counting down.
CCCTTCGTGCCTTCTCCAATCTCGGAACCGCCGTCCCCTCCTTCTTCCTCCTCAAGCTCTTTGTCTCGCTCGCTGCCTCTTTTTCGTTGCCATTCCCCCCTTCACCTCTCGCAGCTGCCATGGCAGCCAAAACCAGCAAAGGCAAAGGAGTGTCCAAGGACGCCGGGGGGACAGATCCGCCGCAGAGTGAGTCGGCAGCGTGGAGGACGCAGCTCGCCTACTTTCCCTTGACGGTCGACGCGGTCCACCTCCGGGACAACATCAGGCCCCTGTGGGGGTGCAAGACGGGGGGAGAGATGACGGGGCACCCGGCCACGTGCGTCATCCCCGCTGATTGCGCCAAGGCCACCCCGAATCGGTACCCATTCTTCGTCGACTACTTTTCCAACGGCCTCTGCCCCCCTTTCTCTGATTTCTTCAACGATTTCATGCACACCTATGGCTTCCACCTTCTGGATTTCACTCCAAATGTCGTGGCCTGCATGGCCCTTTTCGCTCATCTCTGCGAGGGCTTCGCCGGAGTGCATTCCAACATGGCGCTTTTCCGCCATTACTTCTACCCTCAGATCCAGAGGGGAGGCGCCATTTCCGATTACGTCGCCTGGATCCCAAGGACCCTGGAGAAGGGGACGTATCCAGAGGGCGCTCGGAAGGAGAGGTGGGGGAGTGGTGGAGCCAGTGGTGCTGGATTGAGGAGGAGGACCCACAGGAATTTTTCCAGGTTCGCAAGGCGCCGACGGTCCGCAGAGACGATTGGGGCGATGTCGACACCCAGGATGGGAAGCTCACGATCGCCATCACCAGAATCCATCGCTCGCTGTTGCTGGGCTCACCCTGGAGATGATTGGGGCGGATTTCATCCGCTGTAGCATCGCTCCACCACACAACAAGGGGAGGCCGGCCTGGCTCTTTGGCAATGCGGCTGACATCATGCGGCTCCGCACCGGCCTGAACAACAACATCACGGTGATGGGGCACGCCCACTTCTACCAACGGATCTTTCAGCTCGACGTGAACCACGATGGTAGGGCCGAGAGAACCGGCAAGTTTGCGAAGGTCGGCAAGGTTGCCAAGGGGCCCCTGTTTCGGTTGCCGGTGGGGGTGGTCCCGCTGAGCAACTACTCCCACCAGACCGACATCATCGCCATGATGCTGGATTGTAATGCGCATGGCCTTGACCCGAATTGGGTCGAGCTGGAGGCGAACCAGGTGTAGGTGTTCTTCAACACCCTATTGGAGAAGTACGTCCGCGAAGAGCCGTTGTTCCTGCAGGACACCACCCAAGCGGAGATGGACTATATCGTCGCCAGGGCGGCGGAGGCGGCTCTCGCCAAGGAGGCCGGCAGCGCGGGCGGCGTGGAGGACGAGGCCATGGCAGCCGCGTGTCAGGACCCCGATTCTAAGTCACATCGATCTAGCATGTAACACCTCATATCGCTTTGCGGCCTCACGCACGGTATTCCCACGGGTGTCGCCTTACTATGGCCCGGGACCGTTTGCGTCTTTTGGCTCACGTATATGATAGTATTGCTAGCATCCATATGACAGAGAACCTGGGCCGACATGACTAGTCGTGAACCCAAAGTGGCACTAACTTACGTGGATAGGCATACATGAAACAACATCGAGCATGTCAGTCAACACCGTGCGAATCCGGGCTGTAGCACTGGGCTAACAGGACTCCGGGAACCCGGGCTGTAGCAGGCTAGGCAGGACTCCAGATGTCACTGCGTGACATTTCCCCGAAGGGACAGACACATGAACAAAGTGAATCACATGCCGGCCAGTCAAGTGTTCCGGAGCAGTAGTGATGGGCTAGCAGGACTCCGGTGAACCGGGCTATAGCGGACTACTATGGCTCATGGAAGCACAAGACTACATTTCCCCCATAAGAGAGGCTACCAAGGATAAACAACTAGGTTGTCGGATCCCACACATACCAAGCATTTCAATCATACACACAATATGCTCGATATGTGTAAAGACAACATGGCATCACAACATAACTCTACGACTCAAGTATTTATTCATTAGGCTCCGAAGAGCGAGATATTATAAACATGGGTCTCATGACCCAACATTCAGAGCATACAAGTCAAAGCACATGCGGAAACGTAACATGTCTGAGTACAGACATCTACAAATGAAAAAGGCTGAAAAGCCTGACTATCTACAAGACCCTCCCAAGGTACAAGGTTGTAGCTGAGTTAACAAGCAAAACGTTGAAGTCCACGCGGAACTACTAGCGAGACTGAAGTCTCTCTGCAAAACATAAATTAAGCAAACGTGAGTACAAATGTACCCGGCAAGACTTACATCAGAACTAACTACATATGCATGGGTATCAACAAAGGGGATGGTGGAGTTTAACTGCAGCAAGCCAGCTTTGACTCAATGGCTAACCTGAACTACGACTGCAAGCAACTCTTTTGAAGTGGCGCACACGAGTCCACATATTCACCATATCAATACACCACTATGGATCCGCTCCCGTCTCCCTACGAGAACGCCATCCATAGCACTCACGCTTATCTTGCACATTTTAAAGTATCCACTTTCACTTGTCTATGAACTATGCAAGGGGTCCAAGTTTCCATATCTGAGGAATCCGGCTATTCGAATAGATAATGATAAACCTGCAGGAGTGTACTTCTTCACACACGCTCTCGCCACTTAACACCATGTACACGTCGTGTATCTCGGCAACCTTCAAGCGGAAGCCTGGTGAGGGACTCGGCCACGACCTGACTAACCACACAAGTCTCTAGTCCATGTTTATCGCCTATTCGGGTTCCATCCGCAAGGAGATCCGGCCGGGGTGTCACCTACGGCCGCAAACGATGTGTACAGGGTTCCCAAGCCCACCATTTGGGTGCCACTTGATACACCAGGCTACTGTGCCTAGTCTGTCCCAAGCCCACCTGTACCGGGTGCCACTTGGTAGACTACTAACACTACCTACAAACACCAGAAACTAGTTGCAACTCCTGGACAGAGATCGAGTTGGTTAATAAGTCGAGAGAGCTTCGAGCGCCCGGACATCAAGGCATGACAACAAGCATGAATGATTAGGCACATCAAGGCATGACAACAAGCATGAATGAGTAGGCACATCAAGGCTCAAACAATTCCTACTCATGCTAGTGGGTTTCATCTATTTACTATGGAATGACAGGTCATGCAGAGGAAAGGGGTTCAGCTACTGCAGCATGTAACAGTTGAAACGGTGTTGTCCTAATGGAGCAAAAGAGAGCAGGAGCGAGAGAGTGAGATTGTCGCGGGGAGTAGGGGATAGAGAGGGAGAGAGGCACCAGAGAGGCGGGGGGTGAGGGAGAATGTGCTGGGCGTCTCCAGGCGCTCGATCTAGGGCGGGGGCAAAAGCAGGAGGTGGAAGCAGGAGGTGGAGCTCGGTTGCGCGCGCGTCGACACGGCGTCGTCCTCCTGGCAGAAGCTAGGAGACGACTGGCAAGGTGGGTTGGTGCCTTGGTGGGCTGGGCCAACAGCTGGGCCGCCAGGTAAGGTCCAGGTAAGCTCTCTTTTCTTTTTGTTTCAGTTTTCTATTTCTTTTATTCTGTTTTGAATTAGTAAAAATACTAATCCATTTTGTAAAATCCTCAAAATAATTGTGGGTGGTGTTTGGATTATTTCCAACAACCCACAACTAGTTTCAGAATTATTAGAGCATTTAAAAATATTTATTGGATTTAAATGCTCCAATTCAAATACGATATGAGTTAATTCAAAAATCCAAAAATTTCCTAGAAATATATTCATCATTTTTGGCAGAGGTTTCTACCTTAACCAAAAACCATGAACTTTTCTTGAGGCACAATGGGTTCAATGAAAATATTTTTAGGTTGAACCTAGTTGAGTTCTTTTGGTGCTTGGGTTTGATCAATCCCCATTTCCACTTTAAAAAAATTTAAACATGATGCAACAAGATCAAGCAAGGACAACAAGGGCTGAGCTAGGGCTGAGACACCGCGGAGGAGAAGGAGCTCCCCCAGTGGGCGTAATCTGATGGGCAGGCCAGCAACACCGACACCGGGGCCCCTCTCGTTGAAGATGAGGTAGATGAGTCATCTGGGGAGGAGGTCGAGGCTGTCGACCCCCAGCCACGAGGAGAGGGCGTGTCCTGCGGTGGGGCATCTCTGGTAAGCTGGTCCGTCCCGGCAGGGCCGTGCAACCACAACAACCTCAGGAGGCGTCCATGCGCTAGACGTGGGCCGCGGTGGCGGGGAAGGCAGTGAAGGCTACGATAGCGAAGAAGAAAGCAACTGCCTCTTCTTCGTCCAAGCATCCTTGGACTCCACCCGCTTCCCCTCCTCCCGCAGACGACGACACGGAGTTCATCTTCGACCTCAGGTCCCTTAGCCCGAGGAGGAAGTGGAAGGCAGCAGAAGAGGAGGCGGAGAATGCGTAAGTATCTGGTCTTTCGTCATCTCCGTCCCCTCAGACCGTGTCGCTCTTCTTGACTTGTCTTCATCTTTGCGGGGATATGGAGACGTTGGCCCAGAGGGTGGTGAAGAGGGCCAGCGCCTTGACGGGCAGCCAGCCCCCGGTGGGCACCTCGAGTACGCCGCTGGTGGTGGAGAGCAGCTCGGATAGCAGCCCCCGGCATTGCCCCCAGCGTGCGTTCATCACCCCCTCCCCATCGACATGTGCTGGGACAAGATTTCTTGGTGCTGACCTTGCTGTGCTTGCAGGAGGAGGACAACAGCAGGAGGAGCCACCGAGGGCCACCCCCAACACGCTGCCCAGAGGGGCGTCCCCGGCAAGGGTGCCAAGCACCGAGCCCATGCGCACGGAGGATGAGGAGGCGAACCCGGGCGCTGGCGGCTCCGTCCCGGCACCGGATGTTGGTGGGGAGGGGGCCACTTCGGCCCAGCTTGGCACAGAGTTGTTTGCCTCCTGTTCCCGCTCGTTGTTCTTCTTTCAAATTTTGATCTTGACTTCACCTCATTCCCCTTCTCGGTGTCTAGATCCTTCCTCGCCGGACCGGGAGGACATGGACACTGTCATCGAGAAGGTTACCAGGGACGCCGCGGCCGAGGCCAACGAGATCGCCACTGAGGAGGCCGCCGAGGATGTTGCTGAGGACGTCACCGAGGGGCCTGCCAGGGAGGCCAGCGAGGCCGCTACCGAGGAGGCCGGCAAGGGGCCTGCCGGGGAGGCCAACAAGGCCGCTGCCGAGGAGGAGGTGGTCGACGACCAGCCTTTCCTCCTCCGCCGCCTCCGGCTCGGGCAAGTATCTGAAGGTGAGCGACGACCTGTTCGTCCACCTCCCATGGACGGCGAGCACTAGGGCGCCCGCCGAGGGGGAGGTGTTCGATGACGAGGTGCTTGCCGCCGCTGGGCTCGAGGTGGTGGATGAACCGAGCGTCGGTGGTGGTGGTTCCCAGGAAGAGCGGCTCCTCCAGAGCATGAGCGCCAACTTCCACAAGCTTCAGGTGCTTCACCGTGCCCGCCTGGACAAGGCCAAGTCTAGGATGGCAGCGGTGGAAAAGGTGAAGGCGGACCTCGAAGGGCGTGTCGCCGAGACGCAGGCTTGGTTCCGCCAGGCCTGTGAGGAACTGAAGACCGCCCAGGATCAGCTGGCCGAGCGCAATTTGGAGGTTTTCATGAAGGAGGCCGATATGGAGAAGGCCCAGGAGGCAGTGAGTCAACGGGCCACCAAGGAGGAGGCCGCTCGGCATCAGCACCAGGCCGAGCTGAACTCCCATTAGGAGGACCTTGCCTCTCGCGAGGAGAGACTCGTCGCGACACTCCGCGGCAGGGATGAGGAGGTCAAGGAGCTTGTCGTGCAGCGGACCAAAGAACTGGAGCAGAGGCACAAGAAGGCCCTCAATGCTCAGACCCAGGTCCATGTCGGCAAGGTGAACGAGCTGGAGGTGGAGCATGACGGGCTGAAGAAGCAGCTCCAGGAGCTTACGGGGGAGAGGGACGCGGCCAAGGGCGCCATGGCTGATGTGCAGGTTGCAGTCCTCGAGAAGGTCGAGCTACTCTCCACGGCCAATGAGTCCATCAAGAACTTGAAGCTGAAGCTGGAGGGTCTTGAGGGGACGCTCTCGGAGGTCAGGGCCCGGGAGGAGACCCTGACCAAGAATCTGGAGGAGGAGAGGCAACTGCGGAAGAACGACGCTGTCAGCCACACGGATTTCGTGGCGGCAGAGAAGCTCTAGATCAGCCGCCTCGCCAATGTCGCCGGCAGGATAACCACGCAGCTGACTACCACGGGGATGACAAACATGAGGTACGTGTCAGAGCCGAACGCGAGTCCCCTGATCTTTGAGGGTGTGCTCGGGGCCCCGGAGCGGTTCTGCTCCAGCAGGGAGGCCTCTCTGCTTGATGATGCCGGAGGCTTTGCTGGGGTGCCATGACCAAGGTCCTCACCAAGATGGCATACTGGAACCCTGACCTCGACTTCGAAGCTTCGCTGGATAGCTTGCCGGAGGGCATGGACCTCGCTCTGCTCGAGGATCGTATCGAGCCCGTCATCAGCCGCATCGATGGAGTTCGGAGGATAGAAGGCCAGCGCCGGGACTAGGCACCCCGTTTCTTATCGCTGTTGTAGGTTCATGACCAAGACAATTTTTATCTTTAGTTAGAACCGCAGCAACAAATGATGTAATATAACTCTGCAGTACTTTTGAAACGATGCATGTTATTTTCCCGTTCGATCTCCCTTTGTATGTCCGCCCAACATTGATCAGGTAGGCCTGCTGGCGCGGAAACCCAGGCCGCGGCGCCTTGAGCACGGATCCTCAATGGCCTGCCGGGTATGCTTGCTCCCGGGAAAACCACCTCATAGCTCTTAACGCGGCCGCTCAAGCTGTCGAGCGGACTCGAGAAAGAAACGAGAGCGTTGCAAATCACAGAAGGTCACCCTGCCGTTATCGACGCAGCCGCTCGGACTGTCGAGCGGACTCGAAACAAAACAAGGGCATTGCCAATAGTGGTAGGGCCCCATTGCGTGGAGGTTCTCCATACACAGGGCACGATCGTCGATGTCACAACCCTAAAATTGGTTGTAACTAGTTGCACAAGCATTCATGCATCATGTATATATTTATGAAAGTTGAATTGGGGAAAGTGGAAAGCCTCAGAAATCTTTTCTAAAAATGATCAACATTAAAAATTGCTTCAAATAGACCCAAGAAAATGTTCCTGTTCATTTCTGGAAATATTGGCAAGAGGTAAAATTCAAACCAATATTTTTGAAATCACAGAAATATTTATTTGGGTCTTTGAATTAAGTCAATACTTATTTGAATTGGAGCTACTAATTCCTATAAAATATTTGGTAGCTCCAAATATTCTGAAACTTGGTGATGGCCTCTGGTTTAAATTAGATAGTGCCCATAAAAGTTTGCAGAATTTCATAAAGTGTTTTAGTATTTAAACTAAGTCAAAACATATTGCAAAAAATAGAAAACAGAAAATAGGAAAGAGAGAGAGAGAGAAGAAGTCACCTGGCCTCACCCACTTGGGCCTCCTTACCCGGCGGCCCAGCCAACCAGCCCAGCCCATCAGGGGCATACCTGTCTTCAACCTCTGCCTACTGGCAGAGGTGAGGCCGAGCACGGCGCCCGCGCGGGCTGGCACGCAGCTGCCTGCCTGGCCCTCCCTGGCTAGCGCGACACTGGGGATCGCCACCCCGTGGCCGTCTGGAACCCGCTGACCCCCCTCGCCCTCTCTCTCCCTCTCGCTCCCTTGCTCTCCGCCAAGAACCACCGCGGCCAACCACCCCCTTGCCTCTCCGACGCGTCCCCGAGCTCCGCATTGTCGCCCTCTTCTTCCACTTCGAGCCAAGCAACTGGGGAAGCACCGCATCGCCATCCCTGGCGCCTTCTTCAACCTCGAGACCGCCGGCCATCTCCGTCAAATTCGTCGGCTCCGGACCGTCCCCGACCTCGCCGAGCGTCCCCTCGTCATCCCCGTGAGCCACTGACTCATCATGCTCGCCCCCACGCCGTAGCACCGTTCCCCACGAGCACCGAAGCCGCTGTCCGCCATTGCTGCTGCACGCATAGCCTCCATGCTCCCCTGGCCTCACCGTGCTGCTCTTAGTGCTCCTCGTGTCTAGCAGGGGCTGCCTAGCCTCTTCATTTGCTCACTGATGCACCGTAGCGACGTGCTCGTGCACCACCGAACACCGCCGCCGCCAAAGCTGATCGCCGACATGAGTTCCGGTGACCCCGCGACCTCCCACTTGGTCCTCTGGATGCGCGAGAGCAAGGGCTATCCCCTGGTGCCCTCACCGTGCCAAGCTGACGCCTCTAGCACAAGTCCGGCGTGCCCCCGCCGTGTCCTGTGGTCGCCGCCAGCTGGTCTCCGGTGGCTGACGTGGCGCCATTAGTTTAGATGCTAACCGCGTTTAGTTAGTGTCGTGTGTCGATGACATATGGGCCCCATGCCCTTAACTAACCATGGTTTAACCCCTGTTTAGTTTAAGCTAATGCCCTGTAACACCCTCGATGCGACTATATCTCCCACGTGTCGAGGCACGACTTAGAGGCATAATCGCATTGAAGGCATATGTCGCAAGTTAGGCAATCTTCACAACATCCCATGTAATATAGATCATAAAAGGGGAGATAACATAGTTGGCTTACACTCGCCATGTCAATCAAGTACATAAACAACATTACATCATTAAAACACTCATGGCCCGACTACGGCGCCAAAATAAAAGATAACCCAACATGCGACACGGTCCCGATCACCCCCAACTGGGCACCACTACTGATCATCAGGAAAGGAAACATAGTATCGTTGAGAGTCCTCGTCGAACTCCCACTTGAGCTCGAGCGCGTCACCTGGAGCGGAATCATCAGGCCCTGCATCTGGTGTAATAGTAATCTGTGAGCCACAGGGACTCAGCAATCTCGCACCCTCGCAATCAAGACTATTTAAGCTTATAGGTAAGGCAAGGTAAATATGTGGAGCTGCAGCAAGCGACTAGCAAATATGGTGGCTATCCTGTTCGCAAAAGAGAGCGAGAAGAGGAGGCAAAGCGCGAGCGAGAAACTAGAGAGCAACCTGCGCAAGCATTACTCCAACATCGTGTTCACTTCCCGGACTCCGCCGAGAAGAGACCATAACGGTAACTCACACTATTGATTCATTTTAATTAAGTTAAGGTTCAAGTTATCTACAACCGGACATTAACAAATTCACATCTGCCCATAACCGCGGGCACGACTTTCGAAAGTTCAAATCCCTACAGGGGAGTCCCAACTTAGCCCCAGGGGAGTCCCAACTTAGCCCATGACAAGCTCTCACGGTCAACGAAGGAATAGACCTCCTCCCGAGACGTTCCGATCAGACTCGGTATCCTCGGTTCTTCAAGACACTTCGACAGGTTAAAACAAATCCAGCAACACCGCCCGAATGTGCCGACAAATCCCGATAGGAGCTGCACATATCTCGTTCTCAGGGCACACTCAGATAGGTCAAGCTACGAGTAAAACCAACCCTCGAGTTTCCCCGAGGTGGCCCCGCAGGCTGCCTGGTTCGGACCAACACTCAGAGGAGCACTGGCCCGGGGGGGGGGGTTTAAAATAAGATGACCCTCGGGCTCCGGAAACCCAAGGGAAAAAGAGGCTAGGTGGCAAATGGTAAAACGTAAAACCAAGGTTGGGCATTGCTGGAAAAGCTTTAATCAAGACGAACTATCAAGGGGTTCCCCTTATAACCCAACCATGTAAGGAACGCAAAATCCGGGAACATAACACCGATATGACGAAAACTAGGGCGGCAAGAGTGGAACAAAACACTAGGCGAGAGGCCGAGCCTTCCACCCTTTACCAAGTATATAAATGCATTAAGATAACATGGCAAAATAATGATATCCCAACAAGAAAATAATGTTCCAACAAGGAGCGGTCTCCAATCTTCACCTGCAACTAGCAACGCTATAAGAGGGGCTGAGCAAAGCAGTAACATAGCCAATCAACGGTTTGCTAGGACATGGTGGGTTAGAGGTTTTACATGGCAATTTGGGAGGCTTGCAAGCAAGTGGTAGGCATCATAGCATTGGCATAAAAAGAGCGAGCATCTAGCAAAGCAAAGATAGTAGTGATTTCGAGGGTATGATCATCTTGCCTGCAAAGTTGTCAGAGTAGACTGGATCCTCGAAAGCAAACTCAACGGGCTCCTCGTTAGCGAACTCGTCTCCTGGATCTACCCAAACAAGACAAACAAGAAAACAGAGCACAATCAACCACATGCAAGGATCAACAATATGATGCAAAGATGGTATGCTATGTGGGATGCGATGCGGGATGCATATGCAAGATTTGACAAGGGATGCATGAACCTGGCCTCAACTTGGAAAACCAAGTGTGCCAATGGAAATATGAGATGAAATCGCTTGAAAACGATATAAAGAACGCCGGAATCGGAGTTACGGTTTGGAAATGGCAAGCGATTCAAATATGACGCCGGTCTGCGATTTACAGCAAGTAGCCATCTAAATGCAACGAGATGAACATACTACGGCACTCAACCATGACAAAAAAATACATGGAAGGGATGCATTGACGATGCTTAACAAAAGTCTAGCACTGAGCTACGGCCAATTCATCCATTAACAGGTTCAAACAAGCATGGCAAAAACGCATATGGCAAACAGATTTCAGACTTAGTGAAATTAACACTTGTCTGGAATTTCAGATCAGTAGCACTCCATGGAGCATCAAAACTACATGCTAAAGGACCTAAACATGGAAAAGTAAAGCATGGCATGGAGATACTCAAAGATCTTAACAAAAGTCCCTTAGTGACCTTGAGCCAAAAGGGATCAAAAAATACGATTGCAAGCATGTGAACATGGCAAAAACATAATCAGTTCTCAGACTTAGTGAAAACTGGAGCATGCTGAAATAGATATCAAGTAGGCATGTTTACGAGCTCGATGCACTCACTACAGAGCAAGTCATGGCAAACTAAGTATACACCCATCAAGAATACACAAAATACAAGCTAGACATGGCAATAACAATAGCATAGCATGCACGGATCAACTACAACATCCACGGCAAAATCGCTAACAAGTAGACAATCTGCCTAGATTCACGAAGTAGCAAAAGTAGAGCTCGATTGGCTCAAGATAGGGTGCTCCATAATTTCAAACAAAGGCATGTGTGGATAGAGCAAAAAAGATGAGCAAAACATCCTCACTGACCATCCTCAAAAGAGGCACGGATCACTAGGAAACAACATGAACATATGGCATCATGAGAAAAATAGATCAAGGACTTGGTGGAATTGCTATGTCCCTGAAATCAGCATTACCATGTGCCTCACTTTGCAAGCTTGTGCTACTCACCACACACATCACAAAAATACATGGGTTGCACCTATGAAAAGATGGCAAAACCCTTAACAAAACATATGTAGAGCTCATGGGCATATCATGCACACAATAATCATGGCAAAAATGAAAAATATCTAAATGGAGTAGCAGATCTGACAATTATCTCAAATATTACTTTTCTAAAAGCATTCGGGCATCAAGATAAACTCAAATGAAAATGATGCAATGGAATGAAATAATGTACTCTCTGAGTCGAACATTTTGATATGCTATATGCCAAAAACGGAGCTACGGATGCGGAGATATAGCATGATGAACATGAGCAAATAATCTGCAGACTTAGGCGAAAAAAAGGTCAACCCTAGGGTTTGAATCCCAGATCTGAGATCCGGGGCACGTTTCCCAACGTCTGCCGGAATCACTGTTCACCGGAGGAGCTCGTGGCGGCCGGAGCTCGTGGCCGTCGCCGGACTTGGCGGATCCGGCCGGAGGAGGACGGGGGCGGCACTGGCGAGGCGATGGCGGGCGGTGGCCGGACCGGGTGTGGCGGCGCGCGGGCGAGTCGCCGGCGACGAGGCAAAGCCCGGCGAGCCGGGCGCGGGGCGGCTCGGGCCGCGGGGGCCTGCCCCGGGCCGCGCGGGCGATGCGGTGGGAGACGGCTGCGGCGAACGGCGGCGTGCCACGTGGCGGCGGGGAGGCCGATCGGACGTGTCCGGCTTCGTCCGGACGTGTCCGGCGGCGGCGAGATCTGATTTTTTAGGGTTTAGGAGAGGGGATCCGCGAATTTGGAGGAGGGGGTCTTTATATAGGCATAGGGGGAGCTAGGAGAGTCCAAATGAGGTGTGGTTCCCGGCCACGCGATCGTGATCGAACGCTCTAGATGATGGAGAGGGTTTTGGTGGTTTTTGGGCCAAAGTGGAGGGGTGTTGGGCTGCAACACACACGAGGCCTTTTCGGTCCTTCGGTTAACCGTTGGAGCATCAAATGAAGTCCAAATGGTACGAAACTTGACAAGCGGTCTACCGGTACTGAACCAAGGCCGCTTGGCAAGTCTCGGTCCAATCCGGAAATGTTTAATCTCCACACACGAAAGAAAGGTAGAAATGACCACCGGAGGAGAACGAAGCGCTGGAATGCAAAACGGACAACGGGGAAAATGCTCGAATGCATGAGATGAACACGTATGCAAATACAATGCACATGATGACATGATATGAGATGCATGACAACGAAAACAACACATGAATACAAAAACCCGAACCCGAGAAAAGAAAATAACTTAACGCCGGAAACGGCAAGAGTTGGAGTACAAATTGGGTAAGTTACATCCGGGGTGTTACAACACTCCACCACTATGAAAGGATCTTGTCCCGAGATCTAGGACTAAAAGAACGCCGGGTACTCATACTGGAGGTGATCCTCGCGTTCCCAGGTAGCTTCACGGTCGAAATAGTGTGACCACTTGACTTTGAGGAATTTGATTGACTTGTTGCGAGTCTTGCGTTCAGTCTCTTCGAGAATAGCAACGGGGTGCTCACGATAGGAGAGATCTTCTTGGAGCTCAATGTCCTCAAAGTTTACGGTGCGGTCAGGAGTCTTGAAGCACTTTCGGAGCTGAGAGACATGGAACACATCATGAACATTTGCAAAGTTTGAAGGAAGCTCAAGTTGATAGGTGAGATCGCCTCTCTTGCTGACAATCTTGAAAGGTCCCACGTATCTGGGGGCAAGCTTCCCTTTGATACCGAAGCGACGAGTACCTTTCATAGGAGAGACGCGGAGGTAAACATGATCTTCGATCTCGAAAGCCAAATCATGGCGCTTACTGTCATAGTAGCTCTTTTGATGGGATTGGGCTGCTTTGAGGTTATCTCGAATGACTTTGCACATTTCCTCTGCCTCTGTGATTAAGTCATTACCCAAAAGCTAACGTTCACCGGTTTCAGACCAGTTGAGAGGGGTACGACACTTCCTGCCATACATAATTTCAAATGGGGCCTTGCGCGAACTTGCTTGAAAACTGTTGTTGTAGGAGAATTCAGCATAAGGAAGACAATCCTCCCACTTCATGCCGAAGGAGATCACACAAGCCCTGAGCATATCTTCAAGAATCTGGTTGACACGCTCGACTTGACCGCTAGTTTGAGGATGGAAAGCTATGCTGAAGCGGATGTTGGTGTCCATGGCCTTTTGAAAAGAATACCAAAACTTGGAGGTAAAGATGCTGCCACGATCTGAAGAGATCACTTGTGGAATACCGTGCAGAGAGACAATTCGAGAGGTATAGAGTTCCGCCAATTGAGCTGCAGCGATTGACTCTTTGATAGGCAGAAAGTGAGCCACTTTAGTGAGTTTGTCGATGACAACGAATATAGCATCATTGCCACGCTTGGACTTTGGAAACCCAGTCACGAAGTCCATTTCAATGTGGTCAAACTTCCATTCTGGAATGGCAAGAGGTTGGAGGAGATCAGCTGGCCTTTGGTGTTCTGCCTTCACTCTTCTGCAGACATCACATTCATTCACGAACTGAGCAATCTCGTGCTTCATTCGAGTCCACCAATAAGCCTGCTTGAGGTCCTGATACATATTCGTGCTCCCAGGGTGGATGGAGAGGAGAGAATTGTGAGCCTCGTTCATGATCACTTTACGGAGGTCACCTTTGGGCACAACAATACGATCCTCGAAGAAGAGAATATCCTTGTCATCAAGGCGGTAGCACTTGTACTTGGGTTGACTCTTGGCAATCCCAATCTTTACCTTTTTCACCATAGCATCAAGAAGCTGAGCTTGGCGAATCTGGTCTTCCAAGGTAGGAGAGACTTGAAGGTTGGCGAGGAAACCTTGAGGAACAACTTGCGGATTAAGTTTGCGGAAAGCTTCACAAAGCTCGGGTTGATAAGGCTTGAGAATCAGACTATTGCAATAAGCCTTTCTGCTCAATGCGTCAGCAATCACATTGGCCTTGCCTGGAGTATACTCGATACTCGGATTATACTCTTGAATCATCAAAATGAACCGTCCAATATGTCTGGTTTCTCCTCTGGCATCTGTAACTCTGTCCAGTCGTTAATGAAGTCAACCAGCGCTTGAGATTTGATCGCAGTACGTGGCATATACTTTAAACCATGAGACCCAAGTTCAATAGCCCACTTGGCGACTCGTCCTGTGGCTTCTCTATTTTGAATGATGTCTCCTAAAGGAGAAGAGCTAACCACAGTGATTGGGTGACCCTGAAAGTAATGTTTGAGCTTCCGGCTTGCCATGAACACCCCATAAATGAGCTTCTGCGAATGTGGATATCTTTGTTTAGATTGAATCAGCACCTCACTGACGTAGTAAACCGGCCATTGGACCGGATGTTCCTTGCCAGCCTCCTTGCGCTCCACGACAATGGCCACACTAACAGCATGTGAGTTAGCAGCTACATATAACAATAACGGCTCTTTCTCAATTGGAGCAGCAAGAACCGGGGGCTCAGCAAGCTGTTTCTTTAGATCCTCAAAGGCAGAGTTTGCAGCATCACTCCAAACAAAGTCATCCGTTTTTTTCATCATCTGATACAAAGGCATCGCCTTCTCTCCTAACCGGCTTATGAACCGGCTCAAAGCAGCAACGCGACCCGCTAGCTGTTGAACGTCATTGATGCACACTGGTTTCGCCAGGGATGTGATTGCCTTAATTTTCTCTAAGTTAGCTTCAATACCTCTGTTAGTATAACACCCTCAATGCGACTATATCTCCCACGTGTCAAGGCACGACTTAGAGGCATAATCGCATTGAAGGCATATGTTGCAAGTTAGGCAATCTTCACAACATCCCATGTAATATGAATAATAAAGGGGAGATAACATAGTTGGCTTACACTCGCCACGTCAATCAAGTACATAAATAACATTACATCATCCAAACACTCATGGCCCGACTACGGCGCCAAAATAAAAGATAACCCAACATGCGACATGGTCCCAATCACCCCCAACTAGGCACCACTACTGATCATCGGGAAAGGAAACATAGTAACTTTGAGAGTCTTCGTCGAACTCCCACTTGAGCTCATACGCGTCTGCTGGAGCGGAATCATCAGGCCCTGCATCTGGTGTAATAGTAATCTGTGACCCACAGGGACTCAGCAATCTCGCACCCTCACGATCAAGACTATTTAAGCTTAAAGGTATGACAGGGTAAAAATATGTGGAGCTGCAGCAAGTGACTAGCAAATATGGTGGCTAACTTATTCGCACAAGAGAGCGAGAGGAGGAGGCAAAGCGTGAGCGAGAAACTAGAGAACAACCTGCGCAAACATTACTCCAACACCGTGTCCACTTTCCGGACTCCGCCGAGAAGAGGCCATCACGGTAACACACTCAGTTGATTCATTTTAATTAAATTAAGGTTCAAGTTATCTACAATCGGACATTAACAAATTCCCATCTGCCCATAACCGTGGGCACGGCTTTCGAAAGTTCAAATCCCTGCAGGGGAGTCCCAACTTAGCCCATGACAATCTCTCATGGTCAACGAAGGAATAGACCTCCTCCCAAGACGTTCCGATCAGACTCGGTATCTCGGTAATTCAAGACACTTCGACAGGTTAAAACAAGACCAGCAACGCCGCCCGAATGTGCCGACAAATCCCAATACGAGCTGCACATATCTCGTTCTCAGGGCACACTCAGATGAGACATCCTACGAGTAAAACCAACCCTCAAGTTGCCCCGAGGTGGCCCCGCAGTCTACTCGGTCGGACCAACACTCAGAGGAGCACTGGCCCGGGGAGGGGGGTTAAAATAAGATGACCCTTGGGCTCAGGTAACCCAAGGGAAAAGGAGGCTAGGTGGCGAATGGTAAAATCAAGGTTGGGCATTGCTGGAAAATCTTTAATCAAGGCGAACTATCAAGGGGTTCCCAGTATAACCCAACCGCGTAAGGAACGCAAAATCCGGGAACATAAGACCGATATGACAGAAACTAGGGCGGTAAGAGTGGAACAAAACACTAGGCGAGAGGCCGAGCCTTCCACCCTTTACCAAGTATATAGATGCATTAAGATAACAAGATAATATAATGATATCCCAACAAGTATATAAATGTTCCAACAAGGAACGGCCTTCCAATCTTCACCTGCAACTAGCAACGTTATAAGAGGGGCTGAGCAAGGCGGTAACATAGCCAATCAACGGTTTGCTAGGACAATGGTGGGTTAGAGGTTTGACATAGCAATTTGGCAGGCTTGCAAGCAAGTGGTAGGCATCGTAGCATTGGCATAGCAAAATAGCGAGCAAACTAGCATAGCAAAGATAGTAGTGATTTCGAGGGTATGATCATCTTGCCTGCACAGTTGTAAGAGTTGACTGGATCCTCGAAAGCAAACTCAACGGGCTCCTCGTTAGCGAACTCGTCTCCTGGCTCTACCCAAACAAGACAAACAAGCAATAAGGATACAATCAACCACGTGCAAACTCAAACAACGCAATGCAAAGATGATATGCTATGCGGGATGCGATGCGGGATGGAAAATGCAAGATATGATAGGAAATGCATGAACCTGGCCTCATCTTGGAAATCTAAGTGTGCCACTGGAAAGATGAGATGAAATCGCTTGAAAACGATATAAATAACATCGGAATCGGAGCTACGGTTTGGAAATGGCAAGCGATTCAAAAATGACACCGGTCTGCGATTTGCAGCAAGTAGCCATCTAAATGCGATGAGATGAACATGCTACAGCACCCAAACATGGCAACAAAATACATGGCAGGGATGCATTCAAGATGCTTAACAAAATTTTAGCACTGAGCTACGGCGAATTCATCCATTAACAGGTTCAAACAAGCATGGCAAAAATGCATATGACAAACAGATCTCAGACTTAGTGAAATTAACACTTGTCTGGAATTTCAGATCAGGTAACACTCTTCGGAGCAACAAAACTACATGCTACAGGGTCTGAACATGGCAAAGTAAAGCATGGCCTGGAGCTACTCAAAGAGCTTAACAAAAGTCCCTTAGTGACCTTGAGCCAAAAGGGATCAGAAAATACAATTGCAAGCATGTGAACATAGCGAAAACATTATCAATTTTCAGACTTAGTGAAAACTGGCACATGCTGAAACATAACTCAAGTAGGCATGTTTACGCGCTTGATGCACTCACTACAGTGCAATTCATGGCAAGACAAGCATACATACATCAAGAAGGCACAAAATGCAAGCTAGACATGGCAAGAACAATAGCATAGCATGCACAGATCAACTACAACATCACCGGCAAAATTGCAAACAAGTTGACAATCTGCCCAGATTCACAAAGTAGGAAAAGTAGAGCTCTATTGACTCAAGCTAGGGTGCTCCAAAATTGCAAACAAAGGCATGGATGGATATAGCACTACAATAGGCACGGATCACTAGGAAACAATATGAACATATGGCAACATGAGATAAACAGATCAAGGACTTAGTGGAATTGTTAAGTCCCTGAAAACAGAATTAACAAGTGCACCACTTTGAAAGCTTGCACAAGACACCACACACATCACAAAAATACAGGTGTTGCACCTATGGAAATAAGACAAAACCTTTAACAAAACATATGTAGAGCATCAGGGCATAACATGCACACATTAATCATGGAAAAAATGACAAAAAGCTAATCGGAGTAGCAGATCTGACAATTAACTCAAGTAGCCTTCTTCTAACAGCATTTCGGGCATCAAGATAAGCTCAAATTAAAAAGATGCAATGGAAAGAAATGATGTACTCTCTGAGATGAACATTTTGATATTCTATATGCATGAATCGGAGCTACGGATGCAAAGTTACGGAGCGACGAACATGGGCATATGGATCTCTAATTCTGGGACTTGAGAAAAAAAAAACAACCTCTAGGGTTACTATTCACGGATCTCAGATCTGCACGCAAAACGAGGTCGGCCAGTTCCCTCGCCAGAGTTCGTCGCCGGAGAAGAGGCAGGGGCCGGGCCGGAGCTTGGGGGCGACGCCGGCGAGCTCCTGCGGCGGCGCGCGAGGCGGCGGCTCGGGGCGGCGAGGAAGAGGCGGCGGGGTCGGCGGTCCGGTGGGGCGGCGAGGTCGCCGGCGATGGTGCGGTGGCCGGCACTAGCTCCGGGCGGCGGCTGTAGAGAGAGGCGGCGGCGCAGGCGAAGGAGAAGGCCGGCGGGCGCGCGGGAGGCGGCGCGGGAGGGCCCGGCCTGGGCCTTAAGTGCTGGCGGCGGAGGTGGCCCGACGGGACAGGTGGCGGCTTTCTTTTGGATTGGGGCGGCGGCGCGGCGCGTCCGACCGGAAACGGACATGTCCGGCGGGCGCGAGTTGGATTTTAGGGTTTCGGGGGAGAAGGAGCTCCGATTTAGGGGGGTGTTTAAATAGGCATAGAGGGAGCTAGGAGAGTCCAAATGAGGTGCGGTTTTCGGCCACGCCATCGTGATCGAACGCTCTAGATGATGCAGCAGAGTTAGGTGGGTTTTGGGCCAAATTGGGGGGTGTTGGGCTGCAACACACACGAGGCCTTTTCGGTCCCTCAGTTAACCGTTGGAGTATCAAACGAAGTCCAAAAGATACGAAACATGACAGGCGGTCTACCGGTAGTAAACCAAGTCCGCTTGGCAAGTCTCGGTCCAATCCGGAAATGTTTAATCCCCACACATGAAAGAAAGGTAGAAATGACCACCGGCGGAGAATGAAGCGCCGGAATGCAAAACAGACAACGGGGAACATGCTCGAATGCATGAGATGAACGCGTATGCAAATGCAATGCACATGATGACATGATATGAGATGCATGACAATGTCAACAACACACGGAGACAAAACCCGAACCCGAGGAAATAAATTAACTTAACGCCGGAAACGGCAAGAGTTGGAGTACAAATTGGGAAAATTACATCCGGGGTGTTACAACACTCCACCACTACGAAAGGATCTCGTCCCGAGATCTAGGACTGAAAGAACGCCGGGTACTCAGAACGGAGGTGATCCTCGCGTTCCCAGGTAGCTTCACGGTCGGAATGATGTGACCACTTGACCTTGAGAAATTTTATTGACTTGTTGCGAGTCTTGCATTCAGTCTCTTCAAGAATAGCAACTGGGTGCTCACGATAGGAGAGATCTTCTTGGAGCTCAATGTCCTCGAAGTTGACGGTGCGGTCAGGAGTCTTGAAGCACTTTCGAAGCTGAGAGACATGGAACACGTCATGAACATTTGCAAAGTTTGAAGGAAGCTCGAGTTGATAGGCGAGGTCGCCTCTCTTGCTGACAATATTGAATGGTCCCACGTATCTAGGGGCAAGCTTCCCTTTGATACTGAAGCGACGAGTACCTTTCATAGGAGAGACGTGGAGGTAAACATGATCTCCGATCTCCAAAGCCAAATCACGGTGCTTACTGTCATAGTAGCTCTTCTGACGGGATTGGGCTGCTTTCAGGTTATCTCGAATGACTTTGCACATTTCCTCTGCCTCTGTGATTAAGTCATTACCCAAAAGCTGACGTTCATCGGTTTTGGACCAGTTGAGAGGGGTACGGCACTTCCTGCCATACAGAATTTCAAATGGGGCCTTGCCCGAACTTGCTTGAAAACTGTTGTTGTAGGAGAATTCAGCATAAGGAAGACAACAATCCTCCCACTTCATGCCGAAGGAGATCACACAAGCCCTGAGCATATCTTCAAGAATCTGGTTGACACGCTCGACTTGACCGCTAGTTTGAGGATGGAAAGCTGTGCTGAAGCGGATGTTGGTGCCCATGGCCTTCTGAAAAGAATCCCAAAACTTGAGTAAAGATGCTGCCACGGTCTGAAGAGATCACTTGTGGAATACCGTGCAGAGAGACAATACGAGAGGTATAGAGTTCTGCCAATTGAGCTGCAGTGATCGACTCTTTGATAGGCAGAAAGTGAGCCACTTTGGTGAGTTTGTCGATGACAACGAATATAGCATCATTGCCACGCTTGGACTTTGGAAACCCAGTCACGAAGTCCATTTCAATGTGGTCAAACTTCCATTCTGGAATGGCAAGAGGTTGGAGGAGACCTGCTGGCCTTTGGTGTTCTGCCTTCACTCTTCTGCAGACATCACATTCATTCACGAATTGAGCGATCTCGCGCTTCATTCGAGTCCACCAATAAGCTGTCTTAGGTCCTGATACATCTTCGTGCTCCCAGGGTGGATGGAGAGGAGAGAATTGTGAGCCTCGTTCATGATCACTTTACGAAGGTCACCTTTGGGCACAACAATACGATCCTCGAAGAAGAGAGTATCCTTGTCATCAAGGCGGTAGCACTTGTACTTGGATGACTCTTGGCAATCCCAATCTTCCTTCACCTTTATCACCATAGCATCAAGAAGCTGGGCTTGGCGAATCTGGTCTTCCAAGATAGGAGAGACTTGAAGGTTGGCGAGGAAACCTTGAGGAACAACTTGCAGATTAAGTTTGCGGAAAGCTTCACAAAGCTTGGGTTGATAAGGCTTAAGAATCAGACTGTTGCAGTAAGCTTTCCTGCTCAATGCGTCAGCAATCACATTAGCCTTGCGTGGAGTGTACTCAAAACTCGGATTATACTCTTGAATCATTTCGACCCATCGAGTTTGCCTGAGGTTGAGATTAGGCTGAGTGAAGATGTACTTGAGACTCTTGTGATCAATGAAAATGTCCACTTTTCTTCCCAAAAGAAGATGTCTCCAACTGCCGCCAACTCGAGATCATGAGTGGGGTAGATCTTCTCATTCGGCTTGAACTGGCGAGAGGTATAAGCAACAACTTTCTTCTCTTGCATCAATACTGCGCCAAGACCTTGGAGAGAGGCATCACAAAACACCTCGTACGGCTTGGATTCATCAAGCGGAAGGCTCTGATACCAACTTATAACACCCTCGATGCGACTATATCTCCCACGTGTCGAGGCACGACTTAGAGGCATAATCGCATTGAAGGCATATGTCGCAAGTTAGGCAATCTTCACAACATCCCATGTAATATGAATAATAAAGGGGAGATAACATAGTTGGCTTACACTCGTCATGTCAATCAAGTACATAAATAACATTACATCATCCAAAAACTCATGGCCCGACTATGGCGCCAAAATAAAAGATAACCCAACATGCGACACGGTCCCAATCACCCCCAACTGGGCACCACTACTGATCATCGGGAAAGGAAACATAGTAACGTTGAGAGTCTTCGTCGAACTCCCACTTGAGCTCATACGCGTCTGCTGGAGCGGAATCATCAGGCCCTGCATCTGCGGTAATAGTAATCTGTGAGCCACAGGGACTCAGCAATCTCGCACCCTCACGATCAAGACTATTTAAGCTTAAAGGTATGACAGGGTAAAATTATGTGGAGCTGCAGCAAGCGACTAGCAAATATGGTGGCTAACTTATTCGCAAGAGAGCGAGAGGAGGAGGAAAAGAGCGAGCGAGAAACTAGAGAACATCCTACGCAAACATTACTCCAACACCGTGTCCACTTCCCGGACTCCGCCGAGAAGAGGCCATCACGGTAACACACTCAGTTGATTCATTTTAATTAAATTAAGGTTCAACTTATCTACAACCGGACATTAACAAATTCCCATCTACCCATAACCGCGGGCACGGCTTTCGAAAGTTCAAATCCCTGCAGGGGAGTCCCAACTTAGCCCATGACAAGCTCTCACGGTCAACGAAGGAATAGACCTCCTCCCAAGACGTTCCGATCAGACTCGGTATCTCAGTAATTCAAGACACTTCGACAAGTTAAAATAAGACCAGCAACACCGCCCGAATGTGCCGACAAATCCTGATAGGAGCTGCACATATCTCGTTCTCAGGGCACACTCAGATGAGACATCCTACGAGTAAAACCAACCCTCAAGTTGCCCTGAGGTGGCCCCACAGTCTACTCGGTCGGACCAACACTCAGAGGAGCACTGGCCCGGGGGGGTTAAAATAAGATGACCCTTGGGCTCTGGTAACCCAAGGGAAAAAGAGGCTAGGTGGCGAATGGTAAAACCAAGGTTGGGCATTGCTGGAAAAGCTTTAATCAAGGCGAACTATCAAGGGGTTCCCATTATAACCCAACCGCGTAAGGAACGCAAAATCCGGGAACATAACACCGATATGACGGAAACTAGGGTGCAAGAGTGGAACGAAACACTAGGGGAGAGGCCGAGCCTTCCACCCTTTACCAAGTATATAGATGCATCAAGATAACAATATAATATAATGATATCCCAACAAGTAAATAAATGTTCCAACAAGGAACGGCCTTCCAATCTTCACCTGCAACTAGCAATGCTATAAGAGGGGCTGAGCAAAGCGGTAACATAGCCAATCAACGGTTTGCTAGGACAATGGTGGGTTAGAGGTTTGACATGGCAATTTGGGAGGCTTGCAAGCAAGTGGTAGGCATCGTAGCATTGGCGTAGCAAAATAGCGAGCAAACTAGCATAGCAAAGATAGTAGTGATTTCGAGGGTATGATCATCTTGCCTGCACAGTTGTCAGAGTTGACTGGATCCTCGAAAGCAAACTCAACGGGCTCCTCGTTAGCGAACTCGTCTCCCGGCTCTACCCAAATAAGACAAACAAGCAACAAGGATACAATCAAGCACGTGCAAACTCAAACAACGCAATGCAAAGATGATATGTTATGCGGGATGCGATGCGGGATGCAAAATGCAAGATATGAAAGGAAATGCATGAACCTGGCCTCAACCTGGAAATCTAAGTGTGCCACTGGAAAGATGAGATGAAATCGCTTGAAAACGATATAAAGAACGTCGGAATCGGAGCTACGGTTTGGAAATGGCAAGCGATTCAAAAATGACACCGGTCTGCGATTTGCAGCAAGTAGCCATCTAAATGCGATGAGATGGACATGCTACAGCACCCAAACATGGCAACAAAATACATGGCAGGTATGCATTCAAGATGCTTAACAAAAGTCTAGCACTGAGCTACGCCGAATTTATCCACTAACAGGTTCAAACAAGCATGGCAAAAATGCATGTGACAAACAGATCTCAGACTTAGTGAAATTAACACTTGTCTGGAATTTCAGATCAGGTAGCACTCTTCGGAGCAACAAAACAACATGCTACGGGGTCTGAACATGGCAAAGTAAAGCACGGACTGGAGCTACTCAAAGAGCTTAAAAAAAGTCCCTTAGTGACCTTGAGCCAAAAGGGGCTGGAAAATACAATTACAAGCATGTGAACATAGCAAAAACATTATCAGTTTTCAGACTTACTGAAAACTGGCACATGCTGAAACATAACTCAAGTAGGCATGTTTACGAGCTCGATGCACTCACTACGGTGCAAGGCATGGCAAGACAAGCATACATCCATCAATAAGGCACAAAATGCAAGCTAGACATGGCAAGAACAATAGCATAGCATGGACGGAATAACTACAACATCACCGGCAAAATTGCAAACAAGTTGACAATCTGCCCAGATTCACAAAGTAGCAAAAGTAGAGCTCGATTGACTCAAGCTAGGGTGTTCCAAAATTGCAAACAAAGGAATGGGTGGATATAGCACTACAAGATTAACAAAACATCCTTACTGATCATCCTCAAAAGAGGAACAGATCACTAGGAAACAACATGAATATATGGCAACATGAGATAAACAGATCAAGGACTTGGTGGAATTGCTAAGTCCCTGAAAACAGAATTAACAAGTGCACCACTTTGAAAGCTTGCACAATACACCACACACATCACAAATATACATGGGTTGCACCTCTGGAAAGATGATAAAACCCTTAACAAAACATATGTAGAGCATCAGGGCATAACATGCACACATTAATCATGGCAAAAATGACAAAAAGCTAAACGGAGTAGTAGATCTGACAATTAACTCAAGTAGCCCTCTTCTAACAGCATTTCGGGCAACAAGATGAGCTCAAATCAAAAAGATGCAATGGAATGAAATGATGTACTCTCTGAGATGAACATTTTGATATGCTATATGCATGAATAGGAGCTACGGACGCAAAGTTACGGAGCCACGAACATGGGCATAATGATCTGCAATTCTGGGACTTAGGAAAAAAACAACCTCTAGGGTTACTGTTCACGGATCTCAGATCTGCACGGAAAACGAGGTCGGCCAGGTCCCTCGCCGAAGTTCGTCGCTGGAGAAGTGGGACGGGCCGGGCCGGAGCTTGGGGGCGACGCCGGTGAGCTCCTACGGCGGTGCGCGAGGCGGCGGCTCGGGGCGGCGAGGAAGAGGCGGCGGGGTCGGTGGTCCGGTGGGGCGGCGAGGTCGCCGGCGATGGTGCGGTGGCCGCCGCTATCTCCGAGCGGCGGCTGTATAGAGAGGCGGCGGCGCGGGCGAAGGAGAAGGCCGACGGGCGCGCGGGGCGGCTCGGCCCGGGAGGCGGCGCGGGAGGGCCCGGCCTAGGCCTTGCGGGCTGGCGGCGGAGGTGGCCCGACGAGACAGGTGGCGGCTTCCTATTGGATTGGGGCGGCGGCGCGGCGCATCCGACCGGAAATGGACATGTCCGACGGGCGCGAGGTGGATTTTAGGGTTTCGGGGGAGAAGGAGCTCCGATTTCGGGGGGGGGGGTGTTTAAATAGGCACAAAGGGAGCTAGGAGAGTCCAAATGAGGTGCGGTTTTTGGCCACGCGATCGTGATCGAACGCTCTAGATGATGGAGCAGAGTTAGGTGGGTTTTGGGCCAAATTGGAGGGGTGTTGGGCTGCAACACACACGAGGCCTTTTCGGTCCCATGGTTAACCGTTGGAGTATCAAACGAAGTCCAAAAGATACGAAACTTGACAGGCGGTCTACCGGTAGTAAACCAAGGCCGCTTGGAAAGTCTCGGTCCAATCCAGAAATGTTTAATCCCCACACACGAAAGAAAGGTAGAAATGACCACCGGAGGAGAACGAAGCGCCGGAATGCAAAACGGACAATGGGGAAAATGCTCGAATGCATGAGATGAACGCGTATGCAAATGCAATGCACATGATGACATGATATGAGATGCATGACAACGACAACAACACATGGAGACAAAACCCGAACCCGAGGAAATAAATTAACTTAACAGCGGAAACGGCAAGAGTTGGAGTACAAATTGGGAAAATTACATTCGGGGTGTTAAAGTTAGACACCAAAAAACCGAAGAGTTTGCCAGCTGGGACTCCAAAAACACACTTGGCTGGGTTAAGCATTATCTTGTAGACCCGGAGGTTATCAAAGATCTCCTTCAGATCTGTTACCAAGGTTTCCTGCTCTTTGGATTTCACCACTATATCATCCGCATAGGCATGAAAATTACGCCCAATCTGATTGTGAAGGCAATTTTGTACACACTGTTGATAAGTCGCCTGGGCACTTTTAAGCCCAAAAGGCATAGACACATAGCAGAAGGCTCCAAACGGAGTGATGAAAGCTATTTTCTCCTGGTCCTTAACTGCCATCTTGATCTGATGATAACCTGAGTATGCATCCAAAAAACTCAAACGCTCGCAACCCGCCGTAGCATCAATGATCTGATCAAATACGAGGGAGAGAAAAAGGGTCAGCTAGACAAGCCTTGTTCAAATCAGTGTAATCCACACACATACGCCAGGTGTCGTTCTTCTTGAGTACAAGCACCAGGTTAGCTAACCACTCTGGGTGAAAAACATCAAAAATGAACCCAGCCGCCAAGAGCTGGGCCACCTCTTCTCCAATGGCCTTGCACCTTTCCTCATTAAACCATCGAAGAAACTGCCAGACCGGCTTAAACTTTGAATCAATATTAAGAGTGTGCTCAGCGAGTTCTCTCAGGACACCCGACATGTTAGAAGGTTTCCATGCAAAGATGTCCCGGTTCTCACGGATGAACTCGATGAGCGCTCTTTCCTATTTCTGATCCAAGTTGGCACTGATGATGAACTGCTTGGATGAATCGCCAGGCACAAAATCAACCGTTTTGGTGTCATCAGCTAACTTGAATTTCAACACCATTTCATGCTCCATAGTTGGCTTCTTTAAAGACGTTATGTCTGCCGGGTCAACGTTGTCTTTATAAAACTTAAATTCCTCTATCGCACAAACAGACTCAGCATAAGTGGCATCACCTTCTTCACATTCTAGGGCTATTTTCCGGCTTCCATGTACTGTAATGGTGCCATTATAACCCGACATCTTGAGCTACAGATATACATAACACGGCTGGGCCATGAACTTGGCGTAAGCCGGCCGTCCAAACAGAGCATAATACTAGCTTTTGGTCTTAACCACTTCAAAAGTTAACTTCCCAGCCCTGGAATCATATTCATCCCCGAAGGCTACTTCTAGTTCAATCTTACCAACTGGGTATGCCGACTTACCAGGGACAACACCATGAAAAACATTGTTGGATTGTTTAAGACTCTTATCAGTCAAGCCCATCCGACTAAACATCTCATAATAGAGGATGTTGATGCTACTGCCTCCATCCATGAGCACCTTAGTGAACTTATATCCAGGAACCAGAGGTGCTACCACTAAGGCCAAGTGACCCGGATTATCAACCCGGGGAGGGTGATCTTCTCTGCTCCACACAGTAGGCTGTTCTGACCACCTCAAATAACGTGGAATCGCCGGCTCAACGACATTGACAACCCTCTTATGAAGCTTCTGGTTCCTCTTGCATAAACTAGTGGTAAACAGGTGGTACAGCCCACAATTCAACGGTTTTGGATTACTCTGATACCTGGATTGTTGTTGCTGATTATTCTGGCTGGGTTGCTGATTATAGTCGCCCTGGTTACCCGGATGGCCCTGACCATGAAAACCGCCTCCGCCTGACCCGGCGCCGGGCCCTGAAAGCCGCCCCCGCCTGAACCGCCGCCAGGTCCGTGGCTACCATCAAACATGTTGGAATTTTTAAATGCCTTCATGATCGTACCATCTTTCCATAGATGGGTAGCTGGCTTCTCCCGGGTGTCGTGTCTTGAACAAGGTTCATTCAGCAGTTGCTCGAGGGTGGGACCTCACTCGCCTGACCGAGGGGGTTGCCTACCCTTGTGCCGTTAGTTGTTGCCCTGTGCATTGGTTTTAGCCACAAACTCGTCAGCCTTACGTTTATTACCTCCTTCATTTGCCGGGTTATGCTGGTGACCCTTGCCGTTGCCGTTCTTCTTTCCCTTCCCTGTTTTTTCTTCATCAGACACGGGATCCTTGGTACTGTTAGTATCAGCATATTTGACCAGGGCGGCCATCAACTGGCCCATGTCATTGGAGTCGAGCTTGAGCCGCCCCAGCTTCTGCTTCAGAGGTTCAAAACGGCATTTTTTCTCCAACATTAAGACTGTCGAGCCGGCATCCATCTTATCAGATGTATGTATTATCTCCTCGACCCGGCGCACCCAATGGGTCATGGACTCACCTTACTCTTGCTTACAATTAGTCAGGTCCACGATTGACATAGGTTGTTTGCATGTGTCCTTGAAGTTCTGAATGAACCGGGCCTTTAATTCCGCCCATGAGCCGATGGAATTGGGGGGCAATCCTTTCAATCAAGTGTGAGCCGTTCCATCCAACATCATAGTGAAATACTTAGACATTGCTGCATCGCTGACTTCCAACAGGTCCATCGCCATCTCATAACTTTCAATCCAGGCCCCAGGCTGCAAGTCGGCCGTGTAATTAGGCACCTTATGAGGCCCCTTGAAGTCTTTTGGCAAGCGCTCATTACGTATAGCCGGCACCAGGCAAGGGAAGCCTCCTGTTCTTGTGGCTACTCCTGCCTTAACAGATGTTGCCGGATAAGCCAGAAAAGCCTGATGAGCCGCCTGCCCAGCTGCTAGTTGAACCGCCCGCTCAGCCTCTTGACGGATCCTCTCCTGATCCACCAAGTTAAGGGCTCCACCCTGTGCCGGCTCATGCCTGCGCGGTTGGTTACGGCGTTTAGCGTTGTTTGACATAGCGGCTGAGTCCATATGCCTGCTATAGCTCGGGCTCCGGCTTGGGCGATGGGTTGAATGGATTTTGTCTCGACTGTAAGAGTATGCATCCTGCTGCGCCAGAGCCGTCTGAAGAAGTTCCCTCACCCTTCGTGTGTCAATTGCTGTCGGAGAGTCGCCTTCCACCGGGAGAGCCGCCAAACGAGCCGACGCAGCAATGAGATTCTCTAAAGGACTGGAAAAGTGACCCGGTGGTATTGGTGTATAATGAGGCAGAGCGGTATTCATACGAGGTGGTTCCATGGCCCGCGGTTGAACCGGTGCTCCGGGTGTCGTGATCCGATTTGCCTCCGGCGGGCTACTTGGACCGGCCCCGGGTGTGTGGAAAAGGTTCCTAGGATCGAGCGTCAGAGGTAGACGTGACTGAGTTTTCTGATGCCTCCTCCTCATTACCTTGTTTGACGCATTCAGATCCACCGAGAGTCGGAAAGTCTATGCTTGAAGCTGCTGAGCACGAGCGTCCAAAGCCGCACGCTCCGCGGCCATCCTAACCTCTTCTGCTGCTAAATTTTCCTTGGCCTGTGCCATCTCTTCGCGTACCCGTGACACCTCCGCGTCATGCTGAGCCTTATCCGCCGGCTCCACCACAGTAGTTAACAGAGCTGTCAACTTATCCAGAGGTCCATTAGCATCTGAGCCGGGGGGCGCGCGGGGTCTCCTGACCTAGCTGCTGCCGCTAGTGGTTATTGCTGCCGCAGCCATAGAGTTCTACCTGGGTTGAGTGCCAGCCATGAAAACTCTGGCTCGATTCGGTGGCTCAGAGAGGTTCGGAATACTGATGACCCACAAGTATAGGGGATCTATCGTAGTCCTTTCGATAAGTAAGAGTGTCGAACCCAATGTGGAGCAGAAGGAAATGACAAGCGGTTTTCAGCAAGGTATTCTCTACAAATACTGAAATAAGTGGTAATAGATAGTTTCGTGATAAGATAATTTGTAACGAGCAACAAGTAACAAAAGTAAATAAAGTGCAGCAAGGTGGCACAATCCTTTTTGTAGCAAAGGACAAGCCTGGACAAACTCTTATATAAGGAAAAGCGCTGCCGAGGACACATGGGAATATCGTCAAGCTAGTTTTCATCACGTTCATATGATTTGCGTTTGGTACTTTGATAATTTGATATGTGGGTGGACCGGTGCTTGGGTGTTGTTCTTACTTGAACAAGCATCCCACTTATGATTAACCTCTATTGCAAGCATCCGCAACTACAACAAAAGTATTAAGGTAAACCTAACCATAGCATGAAACATATGGATCCAAATCAGTCCCTTACGAGGAACACATAAACTAGGGTTTAAGCTTCTTTCACTCTAGCAACCCATCATCTACTTATTACTTCCCAATGCCTTCCTCTAGGCCCAAATAATGGTGAAGTGTTACGTAGTCGACGTTCACATAACACCGCTAGAGGCTAGACAACATACATCTCATCAAAATATCGAACGAATACCAAATTCACATGACTACTAATAGCAAGACTTATCCCTTGTCCTCAGGAACAAACGTAACTACTCACAAAGCATATTCATGTTCATAATCAGAGGGGTAAAAATATGCATAAAGGATCGGAACATATGATCTTCCACCAACTAAGCCAACAAGCATCAACTACAAGGAGTAATTAACACTACTATCAACCTACTTGCACCAATCCCGGACTTGGAGACAAGAATTGGATACAAGAGATGAACTAGGGTTTTGAGATGAGATGGTGCTGATGAAGATGTTGATGGAGATTACCCTCTCCCGATGAGAGCAGCGTTGGTGATGACGATGGCGATGATTTCCCCCTCCGGGAGGGAAGTTTCCCCAGCAGAACAGCTCTGCCAGAGCCCTAGATTGGTTCCGTTAAGGTTCTGCCTCGTGGCGGCGGAGTTTCGTCCTGAAAGGTTGCTTCTTATTTTTTTTTCTCGATGAAAGACTTCATATAGGAGAAGATGGTCATCGGAGAGCCACTAGGGGGCCCATGAGGTAGGGGGCGCGCCCCCCACCCTCGTGGGAAGGGTGTGGGCCCCCTGGTCTTGATCTTTGGCGAGGATTTTTCATTATTTATTATAAGGTATTTCGTGGAGTTTCAGGACTTTTGGAGTTTTGCAGAATAGGTCTCTAATATTTGCTCCTTTTCCAGTCCAGAGTTCCGGCTACCGGCATTCTCCCTCCTTATGTAAACCTTGTAAAATAAGAGAGAATAGCCATAAGTATTGTGACATAATGTGAAATAACAGCCCATAATGCAATAAATATCTATATAAAAGCATGATGCAAAATGGACGTATCAACCCCCCAAGCTTAGACCTTGCTTGTCCTCAAGCGAAAGCCGATAACAATAAATATGTCCCCATGTTTAGAGGTAGAGGCGTCGATAAAAATAAAATACGGACATGAGGGCATCATGATTATTCTCATATCAGCAACATACATAGATATTTTCATATGATTACTTATGTTCAAGTGATGATCTATTCACAATGCAAAAGTATGAATAAGAAATCTTATTGAGAACCAACAAACTCTAACCTCAGTCATTGAAGCAATTGCAATTTATCATAACATTAGAAAGAGTCTATATCAGAGCTAAAAAACAAGTCCACATACTCAACTATCATCTAGTCCTTCATAACTGCTAACACTCACGCAATACTTGTGGTTACGGAGTTTTAATCGGACACAGAGAAAGATAGGGGCTTATAGTTTCGCCCCACAACCTTTTACCTCGAGGGTAATGTCAACAATAATAACTCATGCCCCCCTACATCTAATTAGATATATCTATCAGGATCTTTCCAACATACTGTGCTTGCCAAAAGATAAAATGTAAAAAGGAAAGGTGAAGATCACCATGACTCTTGCATAAGGTAGAAGATAATAATAGAAGATAGGCCCTTCGCAGAGGGAAGCAAAGGTTGCCAGGCGCTTTTATGGTTGGATGCACAAAATTTTAATTCAAAAGAACGTCACTTTATATTGCCCCTTGTGATATGAAACTTTATTATGCAGTCCATTGCTTTTATTACTTCCACATCACAAGATCGTATAAAGCTTATTTCTCCCACACTAATCATACATATTTAGAGCAATTTTTATTGCTTTGCACCGATGACAACTTACTTGAAGGATCTTATTCAATCCATAGGTAGATATGGTGGACTCTCATGGAAAAACTAGTTTAAGGGTATTTGGAAGCACAAGTAGTATCTCTACTTGGTGCTGAGAATGTGGCTAGCATGTGGGGAAAAGGCAAGCTCAACATGTTGGATGATCCATGACAACATACTTTATCTCAGATATAAGAAAACATAACCCATTACGTTGTCTTCCTTGTCCAACATCAACTCTTTAGCATGTCATATTTTGATGAGTGCTCCCAATCATAAAAGATGTCAATAATAGTGTATTTATATGTGAAACCTCTCTTTCCTTATTACTTCATATTAATTGCAAGGATGACCAAAGCTATGTCTGCCAACTCCCAACAACTTTTAATCATCACACTCTTTCTATGTGAAGTCATTACTATCAATAAGATCAATATGAACTTTTGTTTCTTCTTATTCTTTTTCTCTTTTCTTTTATTCACCCAAGATCATAGCAAGGAAATCAAGCCCTTGACTCAACACTAATCTTTATTATATAGCTCACGGGCTCGATTACATAGAGAGATAATAAAGCGAAACTCACAACTAGATCATACTAAGAACTTTTATTCTACTAGATCAAGATACTACTAATAGGATCAAACTAAGAAAAACGATAAAGATAGGAGTTGTGATTGTGATACGATACCGGGGCACCTCCCCCAAGCTTGGCGGTTGACAAGGGGAGTGCCCATACCCATGTGATTATATCTCCTTGGTTGATGAAGAAGGTGGAGGTGTTGTTGATGATGCGGGCTTGTCATCCATCTTCCAAGGCACAGGTTCACCATCATAAAAGGATGATCGAGTCTCCGGAATCCTCGAATCTGCAGCCAAACTCATTCTTTTGAATCTATATTCATACTCACAGTTTTGGTTTTGCAGGTCATAGATTTGGGCTTGGAGGTGCACGATCTTCTCATGTAGCATGAAGATGGCCTCCTCGGTGTTCTTAGCATCCGGCTTGTACTTGTTAGTGAACTCCGCGAGCGTCATCTGGCTAGCGTTGATTCCATGCTCCACCATCCCCTGGCACTTGAAAACTTGTTGCTCCATTGCTTCGAGCCTCGTCTCCACGCTTCCGGTTCCCCTTGGTCCCTCAGCATCGCGGATGTGCATCAACCCATAACGCATCTCAATGGTTTGAGGGTGTCACAGCACCTCCGCGAGGTAAGGGTTGATGACCTTCTCGAAGAACTTATCCTTGGAAGCACTTGGGGACGTCATGATAATCTAGATTTGTCAGAAAAACAGCTCGAAACAAGAACAGAGATTATTTGTGTCATACAGGAGTCAAAAACTTCGGGAGAATATATAGTGAATTTTTACCAACCAAAATATGAATCGTGCAAGAAAACGGAGTCCAAAAGGCACACGAGGTGCTCACGAGGTAGGGGGCGCGCCCAGGGGGGTAGGGCGCGCCCAGGGGGATAGGGCGCGCTCTCCACCCTCGTGGGGCCCTCGTGTCCTTCCCTGACTGCTACTTAATTTTCTATTTTTCTAAATATTCCAAAGCGGAGAAATATTGCCTTAAAAATTGTTTTGGAGTCTTTTTACTTACCGTACCACATACCTATCCCTTTTCAGAGTCTGAAACGCTCTGGAAAGTGTCCCTTATGTATTCCTCCGGGGTTACGGTTTCAATAATATTGGTTTCAATATTTATGGGATTACCTGAGATATAATGTTTGATTCTTTGAACGTTTACCACCTTCGGATTTGTGCCTTCAAAGTTGTTGATTTTTATGGCACCGGAACGATAGACCTCCTCGATAACATAGGGGCCTTCCCATTTAGAGAGAAGTTTTCCTGTAAAAAATCTTAAACGAGAGTAGTATAGCAATACATAATCACCTACATTAAACTCACGCTTTTGTATCCTTTTGTCATGCCATCTTTTAACCTTTTCTTTAAACAACTTGGCATTTTCATAAGCTTGAGTTCTCCATTCATCGAGAGAGCTAATATCAAATAACCTCTTTTCACCGGCAAGTTTGAAATCATAATTGAGCTCTTTAATAGCCCAATATGCCTTATGTTCTAGTTCGAGAGGTAAGTGATATGCTTTTCCATATACCATTTTATACAGAGACATACCCATAGGATTTTTATATGTAGTTCTATAGGCCCATAATGCATAATCATGTTTCTTGGACCAATTCTTTCTAGACCTATTGATAGTCTTTTGCAAAATTAATTTGAGTTCTCTATTACTCAATTCTACTTGACCACTAGACTGTGGGTGATACGGAGATGCAATTCTATGATTGACGTCATATTTAGCAAGAATTTTTCGGAAAGCACCATGAATAAAATGTGAACCACCATTAGTCATTAAATATCTAGGGACTCCAAACCTCGGAAAAATAACTTCTTTATGCATTTTAATAGAAGTGTTATGATCAGCACTACTAGTTGGAATAGCTTCTACCAACTTAGTAACATAATCAACAGCAACTAAAATATGTGTATATCCATTAGAGGCAGGAAAAGGTCCCATATAATCAAAGCCCCAAACATCAAATGGTTCAATAACAAGTGAATAATTCATAGGCATTTCTTTGCGTCTACTAATATTACCAATTCTTTGACATTCATCACAAGATAGGACAAACTTACGGGCATCCTTGAAGAGAGTAGGCCAATAAAAACTGGATTGCAATACCTTATGTGCAGTTCTATCTCCTGCGTGGTGTCCTCCATAAGTTTCGGAGTGGAACTTGCGTAGGATATGTTCCTGTTCATGCTCAGGTACACAATGTCTAATAACACCATCTACTCCTTCTTTATAAAGATGTGGGTCATCCCAAAAGTAATGTCTCAAATCATAGAAGAACTTTTTCTTTTGTTGGTATGTGAAGCTAGGTGGTATAAATTTAGCAACTATGTAATTAGCATAATCAGCATACCAAGGGGTACTACAAGAAGTAATTATGACATTTAATTGTTCATCAGGAAAGCTATCATCAATAGGTAGTGGGTCATCAAGAACATTCTCTAACCTAGATAAGTTGTCTGCAACAGGATTCTCAGCTCCGTTTCTATCAACAATATACAGATCAAATTCTTGTAGCAAGAGAACCCATCTAAGAAGTTTAGGTTTAGCATCTTTCTTCTCCATAAGATATTTAATAGCAGCATGATCAGTGTGGATAGTTACTTTGGAATCAACAATATAAGGTCTGTACTGATCACAAGCAAATACAACTGCTAAAAGTTCTTTTTCAGTAGTAGCATAATTTCTTTGAGCATTGTCTAGAGTCTTACTAGCATAATGGATAACATTTAATTTCTTATCAACTCTTTGCCCTAGAACAACACCTACAGCATAATCGCTAGCATCACACATAATTTCAAAGGGTAAATTCCAGTCAGGTGGCTGAATAATAGGTGCAGAGACTAATGCTTTCTTAAGTATTTCAAATTCTTCTACACAATCATCATCAAAGAAAAATGGTATATCTTTTTGTAATAAATTAGTCAGAGGCCAGGAAATTTTTGAGAAGTCCTTAATGAACCTCTTATAAAATCCGGCGTGACCAAGGAAACTTCTTATACCTTTGATGTCCTTGGGACATGGCATCTTTTCAATAGCATCAACCTTGGCTTTATCCACTTCAATACCTCTTTCAAAAACTTTATGCCCCAAGACAATACCCTCATTAACCATAAAGTGGCACTTTTCCCAATTCAAGACAAGATTAGTTTCTTCACATCTCTGCAAAACTCGATCAAGATTGCTCATGCAATCATCAAAAGAAGATCCATAGACGGAAAAGTCATCCATGAAAACCTCACAAATCTTTTCACAAAAGTCAGAGAATATAGCCATCATGCATCTTTGAAAGGTAGCAGGTGCATTACATAAACCAAAAGGCATACGTCTATAAGCAAAAGTACCAAAAGGACATGTAAAAGTAGTCTTTGATTGATCTTTAGCCGACACAGGTATTTGAGAGAAACCGGAATAACCATCTAGAAAGCAGTAATGTGTTTGTGTGCATAATCTTTCTAGCATTTGATCGATAAAAGGTAAGGGGTAATGATCTTTCTTAGTAGCCTTATTTAATTTGCGGAAATCAATTACCATCCTATAACCTATAATAATTATTTGTGGAATCAATTCATCTTTATCATTAGGAACAACAGTAATACCTCCCTTCTTAGGGACACAATGAACAAGACTTACCCATTGACTATCAGCAATAGGATAAATTATACCTGCCTCCAGAAGATTTAGTATTTCTTTTCTTACCACTTCTTTCATTTTAGGATTCAGACGTCATTGAGGATCACGAACTGGTTTGGCATCTGCTTCCAAATTTATTTTATCTTGACATAGAGTGGGACTAATGCCCTTAAGATCATCAAGAGTATATCCAATAGCAGCACGGTGCTTCTTCAGAGTTTTCAATAATCTTTCTTCTTCACGCTTTGAAAGGTTAGCACTAATAATAATAGGATATATCTTCTTTTCATCAAGATAAGCATATTTAAGATTATCAAGCAACGGTTTAAGCTCAAACACGGGATCACCCTTAGGTGGAGGGGGATCCCCTAGGATTTCAACAGCCAAATTGTGTTTCAGCATAGGTTCCTGTTTAAAGAATACTTCATCTATTTCCCTTCTTTCATTCATAAACATATCATTCTCATGGTCTAGCAAATATTGTTCTAAAGGATCACTAGGAGGTACGGCAATAGAAGCAAGACCAATAATTTCATCCTTACTAGGCAATTCTTCTTCATGGTGTTTGTCAGTGTCAAAACCGGCGGATCTCGGGTAGGGGGTCCCGAACTGTGCGTCTAGGCCGGATGGTAACAGGAGGCAGGGAACACGATGTTTTTTACCCAGGTTCGGGCCCTCTCGATGGAGGTAAAACCCTACTCCTGCTTGATTAATATTGATGATATGGGTAGTACAAGAGTAGATCTACCACGAGATCAAGGAGGCTAAACCCTAGAAGCTAGCCTATGGTATGATTGTTGTATATGGAGTTGATTGCCTACGGACTACCACCCTTCGGTTTATATAGACACCGGATAGGGTTAGGGTTACACAGAGTCGGTTACAATGGTAGGAGATCTTGAATATCCGCATCGCCAAGCTTGCCTTCCACGCCAAGGAAAGTCCCATCCAGACACGGGACGAAGTCTTCAATCTTGTATCTTCATAGTCCAGGAGTCCGGCTGAAGGTATAGTCCGGCTACCCGAACACCCCCTAATCCAGGACTCCCTCAGTAGCCCCCGAACCAGGCTTCAATGACGATGAGTCCGGCGCGCAGATTGTTTGGCATTGCAAGGCGGGTTCTTCTCCAAATCTTGTGTACCTGTAGGAATAATGTCCGATTTTTGTAATGTAGTGCTCTTCAGCTCCCACGCCCAATAATGGCCGTCTTCCACATGTTCAAACGAATGCAAAAAGCCGGGGTGTTTTTTCAGCCACACCCCTAGCCGTATAAACGAGCCGCCTATTTAACGGGATGGGGATTTAGGTCCAAACCACATCTTCTCCTTTCTGCGAGTTATCATCAGAGCGCTTCCAACAAAGGTCCATTCCAACATGACCAGCCATCGCAGCTCCTCCCCTCGCCCATCCAGTCCCAAACCCAGGGACTGGGAGAGTTGCACCATCCCGCATAGCGAGTTAGTGTCACTTTAGGCCAAGGGATTTCTCCCTCAGGCATACATGGTCCCGGTCCGAGCCGGTCTCGCCACCTACAATGGCGGAAAACAAGCGGAGAGCACCCCCAATCCTTCTAAAGGAGAGCGGGTGTGCCTCATCCCCTATCTAATAAAGGGACTGGGATTTCCCATTCATCCATTTCTCCGCGGGCTTCTGGAGTTCTACGGCCTCCAGCTGCACAATCTCATGCCCGCCTCCGTATTGCATATTGCGGGTTTCGTCGCCCTTTGCGAGCTATTTTTAGGCGTTGAGGCTCATTTCGCGCTATGGAAGAGGTTATTCTGCCTGGTGCCCCGTTCTCAAAAGGGGTCTATATACCAAGTGGGCGGAGCCGAAGTATGGCGCATCGCTGGGACCGGATACCTATCCGGAACCCCAAAGAAGGCGTCCGAGGACTGGCCATCGGAATGGTTTTATATAGATGACGTCCCGCTACCGGACCCTATCCGGGTCGGTCTCCCTGAGTTCAACAGTGCTGCATTGAAGAAACGCTTGAGCTGGAGTCCGCGGAGCTCTCAGAGAGAAAGCGACAGAGATGTCCTTTACCTGATGGGCCAGATAAGACTGTTGGCTCATTCCGGACTAACCATGATTGGAGTCATGGCCGCATGCATTATGCGGGGGGTGCAGCCGCTTCAATATAGAGGCCACCCCATGTGGGATTTCAACGGGGAGGATGATGCCACCCGTTACGGTCGTAAGGGGCCGGCCTCAGCTGCCGCTCTAGTAAAGATCTTATCCTCTTTGTACAAGGGAGAAAAGGAGGAATTCCTCCGCGTCAGCCCGTAGACCGGATTTACTATGTACGATCCTCCAAGTTGGGTAAGTGAACAACTGCGCTTGCCTGTTTGTTTTATACTCCCACGGTTAGATATGTAGTCTAACGACTTCAATGCAGGAACTGCGGCAGGTGGTAAAGGATATAAACAGCCGCCCTCCATAGCCCGAGGACCCATAACGGTCCCTCGATCCGGACTCTGAAGAGGATCCGGACATATCGGTGGAGCTTATCGACGGGGTGTTCCATCAGCTAAGCAAGAACAATACCTTGGTAGCCATCACGGCTGAGTACCCAGGGTTAATCCTGGCCTCCCAGGTGACAGAAACCGGAGTCTCATTCCCTTGAGAGAGATTCCACTCTCACGTATTCTGGTGTTTCTGACGACAACCGTGTTTTGCAGGGGATATTTCCGAGGCAGGAGGCCGAATCTGCGGCGGCTAGCCAACGAGGGTCCGCAGGGCCCCGTGGGGCAAAAAGGAATGTAGTCCGGACTGAGATGACGGCGCAAAGGTATAGCGCACCCTCTGTTTCCCTGGTGTTATTCTGTCAGGGCATATTAACGTTTGTGCTATCTTTGGAACGAAGAGACCTCGTCGGACTACATCCGGAGAGGTTGCTAATCGCGCCTCCACCAGCCAGGCTCCAACGTCTGGCCAGGAAGCGGAGGCGAGCACAAGGCGCACACCGGACGCTCCTCCGACAGAGGATGCGGACAGGCTGTCTGCCACAAATTTTGAAGTGGAGAGTGCCATGAACCACAGGTGTCGCCGGACAGTTCTACGCGACGCTTGTTTCTCCCAAGAGGCTTTAGATGCCTTTAATTCGGGAGATGCGTACCTCCATGCCGCTCAAAATGGTTTAGCCAGAGCCACGGAGCAGTATGTAAAAGACATATGGGTAAGAAAATTTTGGTCAAATATATATATACCAGTAGCCCCCGAGACTTGAAACAGTTAGAGCAACTGATTTAAGGATCATTTAATATGCAGGTTCTTACAGAGATGAATACTGTACTGTCCCAGGAGTTAGAAAAATGCAAGGCCCAACTAGAGGCCGCACTAGCCGCAGCAGGGGAGCCCAAAGAGACCCCCTCAGGTAAGATACGCTTCGAAAGATTAGTATTGTGCGGTGTGGGTGCAAATCTGACAAATCATGTTGCAGATGGCGCCGGACTCGATTCGGAAAAGCAACAACTCTTACGCCGGCTAAAGGCCGATGAGAGTACGTTGACAAAGGTGAGGCGAGAGAAGAATGATCTTCAGGATGCCAACACCAGGCTAGACGTCGAACTTAAAGATGTTCGTGGCCAGCTGTCGGACTCCACAAAGGAGAATCAGCGGCTTCGACGCGGCATTTTTAGTAAGTGCTTGAACGAACTTTGAAAAAAGAGTTTGGCAAGGAAGTCGACTAACAGAGTAATGTCTGTAGGTATGCTCACAGGTCGTCCTGGAGAGGAGATGCCCGGTTCTACGGGTGACCTTCTTCCCGAACTCATGCAACTGCACGAGCAAATTCGGCAGGCGATGCGAGGTGTTGCCCAAGACTTATGGCCTGCCCACTCCATGCCCGAGGGCCTTGGAGAGCTTGCAGAGAAGCTGAAGGGAGCTCGGCGGCGCTTCTGGTTGTGGAAGATATCGTCCTGCCGACAAGGCGCTAGGGAAGCCTGGGCCATGGTGAAGACCCGTTTTATGAGGTCTGACCCAAACCACATGGCCGAGGTCGGACCAGTGGGGCCTGACGGGAAGGAGATCCTTGTGAGCTTAGTATACGGCCAAGTAGAGTTGGCCGCAAAGTATTCCCAGCAGGACTGTAAATTAGACAGCCTGTTAGATGGTATAGAAGAGGAATACAATCAGTCAGAATGACTATGTAATTTTGAATTGACATGTGTAATGCCTTCTAGCTGGATTGTAGATCGTTTGTCGTTGCCGACCTTTTTGCTTCAACCTCGGGACCTGACGGTCCAGAGTGTGTCCGAATACCATAGCGGTTATATAAGAACCGTGGTATGCGTGGAGACCAGACGTGGGGGTCATTAGTGCTTTATCAGACAAGTGCCCAACTAGTTATGTTATATTACATGGTTAGTAAGAAACATCTTCCAGAGAGAATAGTTCCGTTAGGGGTTCCTTTCGCTGGGAGGCATGCCCTAAAGTGCATGTCCGGACTGCGTAAAAAGACGCAGAAAAAAGCATCTGGGGGCGCATAAAATGAGTAAAAATATCATCTTTTATCTCACCGACCCAATATTCCCTTAAGAACGCTAGCTTTCGGCTTCACCCAGTCTGAGGTACACATCCGGCTGACCCGGTAGTAACAATCGCAGAGGTGCTCCCTTTACCTCCTAGCCGAACAATCGGGAACGTAGGGGTAAGCACAGGAGCCAGGCAACCCAGCTTGGCCAAAGCTTAAGTCATATTGATGCATATAATGGTGAAGAAAAAGGTACATGCGGAAGTTTGACGCATGTGTTGGGCGTGAAGCCTGTATAAATAAGCTTCTGTTAAAGAAGCCCCCAGGTTTAATGAGCGCGAGTGGCACGTCACTAGATGAGCCTTTAAGGGCTATAAAAGAAAAGAGGGGAAGGAGAGAAATGTAAGACAGAAAAATGAAAAAAATGGACAGAGGAAGGAGACGAACACAGAGTTCGGCGCTAGGCATAGAATCTTCGGAGACGGGTGGCGTTCCACGGGTTCGGCTCAAGTCGGTTATCCGACGCATTTCGCAGGCGGTACGCCCCGCCAGTCAGGACTTGGTCGATTATGAATGGACCTTCCCACTTGGGCTTGAGTTTGTCCTTTTTCTTATCCGGCAGGCGTAGAACTAGTTCGCCAACATTGTAATTTTTGGCCCGTACTTCTCTGCTTTGATATCTTCGGGCCTGCTGTTGATACATGCGGAACGGGCTTTTGCCACGTCACGCTCCTCCTCCAGGGCATCCAAGTTGTCCTGCCGATCGAGCTCGGCTTCTCTTTCTTCGTACATGTGCACTCTAGGTGAGTCATGAATTATGTCGCAGGGCAGAACTGCCTCTGCGCCGTACACCATAAAAAATGGTGTGTATCCGGTGGTGCGATTTGGCGTGGTCCGCAGCCCCCATAGCACGGAGTCGAGCTCCTCTACCCAGTGCGTGTTAGATTCCTTGACGGACCGCACCAGTCTGGGTTTAATGCCACTCATGATAAGACCATTTGCACGTTTGACCTGGCCGTTGGTTTGTGGGTGATAGACGGAAGCATAATCGAGCATGATGCCCATGTTTTTGCACCAGAGTTTTACCTCGTCGGCGGTAAAGTTTGTACCGTTATCGGTTATGATGCTGTGGGGGATGCCATAATGGTGTACAACCCCGGATATGAAGTCTATCACAGGTCCGGATTCGGCCGTTTTAACAGGCTTGTCTTCTATCCATTTGGTGAATTTATCCACCATGACCAGTAAGTATTTTTTCCTATCGGTCCCACCTTTAAGGGGTCCGACCATGTCAAGCCCCCAGACCGCAAAAGGCCAGGTGATGGGTATAGTTTGGAGTGCGGTGGGTGGCATATGGCTTTGGTTGGTAAAAAGTTGGCAACCAGCGCATCGTTGGACTAGGTCCTGAGCGTCTGCCCGGGCCATCGGCCAATAAAAGCCTGTACGGAAAGCCTTGCTAACAAGGGACCGAGCTGCGGCATGGTGACCACTGAGTCTGGCATGAATTTCAGCCAGAAGGTTCCGCCCTTCCTCTTCGGAGATGCACCTTTGAAGGACTCTGGTAGTGCTTTTCTTATAAAGCTCTCCCTCATGGACTCTATAGGCTTTATATCGCCGCACTATGCAGCGGGCCTCGTTTTGGTCCTCCGGGAGTTCCTGCCTAGTAAGGTAGGCTAGGAATGGTTCTGTCCACGAGGAGATAACCGCCATTATTACGTGGGCTGAAGGTGTAATTTCATTGGCAGAGCCTCCAATTGTGTCAGATTTTTCGGCGTCGAGTGGTGCGGCTGGGTCCGGGCTGTTATTTGCGGGTTCCCCCTCCCATGCTACGGATGGCTTGAACAATCTTTCCAAAAAGATGTTGGGGGGGACTGCATCGCGTTTTGCTCCGATGCGTGCCAGGACGTCCGCTGCTTGATTGTTTTCTCGGGCTATATGGTGAAACTCCAGCCCTTCGAATCGAGCTGACATTTTTAGGACGGCGTTGCGGTAAGCTGCCATTTTTGGGTCCTTGGCATCGAAGTCTCCTTTTATTTGGGATACCGCGAGGTTTGAATCCCCGCGTACCTCTAGGCACTGGATACCCATGGATACTGCTATCCGGAGACCATGTAGGAGGGCCTCATATTCGGCTGCATTGTTGGAATCCGTGTACATGATCTAGAGCACATATTGGACCGTGTCTCCTGTGGGGGACGTCAGGACGACGCCAGCCCCCAGTCCGGCCAACATTTTGGAGCCGTCGAAATGCATAATCCAGTTTGAATATGTGCCGTACTCTTTAGGGAGCTCGGCCTCCGTCCATTGTGTGACGAAGTCAGCCAAAACTTGCGATTTAATAGCTCGC
Source organism: Triticum urartu (assembly GCF_003073215.2). Taxonomy (NCBI): domain Eukaryota; kingdom Viridiplantae; phylum Streptophyta; class Magnoliopsida; order Poales; family Poaceae; genus Triticum; species Triticum urartu. The sequence goes on along the minus strand of NC_053027.1, from coordinate 236,128,381 downwards.
CGTGGCTTATTGGTTATATCGAACGGGAGAAGCTCGATGGCCCATTTTGCAATCCGGCCCATTGCATCGCCGTTGTTGATAATATCGTTTAGTGGCACTTCCGAGGCTACTGTTATGGAACACTCTTGAAAGTAGTGTCGTAGCTTCCGAGATGCCATGAATACCGCGTATGCAATCTTTTGATAATGCGGGTATCGTGATTTTCATGGAGTGAGGACAGTGGACACGTAGTAGACCGGCCTTTGAAGGGAGAATTTGTGTCCGTCCTTTTCCCGCTCGACAACGAGCACTGCGCTGACAACTTGGTGTGTTGCTGCAATGTACAATAACATTGGTTCACTGGTGATTGGCGCGGCCAGGAATGGGTTTGTTGCCAATATGGATTTTATTTCATCAAGTCCGGCCATGGCGGCATCCGTCCACTCGAAGTGTTCGGTGCGCCGAAGGAGGCGATAAAGGGGTAGTGCCTTTTCTCCCAAGCGGGAGATGAAGCGGCTTAAAGCCGCCATGCACCCGGTTAATTTTTGTATTTGTTTAAGGTCCTTTGGGACATCCAATTGTGACAAAGCTCGGATCTTGGCTGGGTTTGCTTCAATTCCTCTACCGGATACAATGAAGCCCAAGAGCTTTCCGGCTGGAACGCCGAAGACGCATTTTTCTGGGTTGAGCTTGATGTCATATTGTCGGAGGTTATCGAATGTAAGCCTCAAGTCGTTTACTAGGGATTTGACACGTCTTGATTTGACGACCACATCATCCACATACGCCTCCACTGTTTTGCCGATCTGGTTTGCCAGACATGTCTGGATCATGCGCTGATATGTTGCACCGGCGTTTTTTAGCCCGAAGGGCATTGTGTTGAAGCAGAATGGGCCGTATGGTGTGATGAATGCTGTTGCAGCTTGGTCTAATTCTGCCATCTTGATTTGATGGTAACCAGAGTATGCGTCGAGGAAACACAACAAATCGTGTCCTGCGGTGGCATCGGTAATTTGATCGATGCGGGGGAGGGGGAAGGGATCCTTTGGGCAAGCCTTGTTAAGGGCTTTAAAATCGACACACAGGCGCCAGGATTTGTCCTTCTTTGGTACCATCACCGGGTTTGCTAGCCAGTCCGGATGTTTTATGTCTCTGATTAATCCGGCCTCTAATAGCTTGGCTAGCTCCTCTCCCATAGCCTGTCTCTTGGGTTCGGGAAAACACCGAAGGGCTTGTTTGACAGGTTTAAATCCTTTTAGGCTATTTAAGCTGTGTTCGGCCAGCCTGCGTGGGATCCCTGGCATGTCTGAAGGGTGCCAGGCGAAGATGTCCCAGTTCTCTCGTAGGAACTCTCGCAGTGCGGCGTCTGCATCAGGGTTCAGTCGTGCCCCAATTGAAGCTGTTTTGTTGGGGTCCGTTGGATGGACCTGGAATTTGACTATTTCGTCGGCTGGCTTGAAGGATGTGGATTTGGATCTCTTATCGAGTATCACATCATCCCTGTTAACCGTGGAACGCAGCGCAATCAGTTCCTCGGCCGCTAAGGCTTCGGATAGCGCCTCAAGGGCTAATGCGGCCGTCTTGTTTTCGGCACGGAGTGCTATGTCCGGATCACTAGCTAGAGTGATAATTCCATTCGGCCCGGGAATCTTAAGCTTCATGTACCCGTAATGGGGTATTGCTTGGAAGATTGTGAATGCTTCCCGCCCTAGTAAAGAGTGATGTCCAATTTTTAAACGGGGCCACCTGAAACGTGACTTCTTCGGACCTATAATTATCCAGCGTGCCGAACACCACATCTAGTGTGATTTTTCCTGTGCAGCGCGCTTCTCGACTGGGGATTATGCCTCTAAAGGTTGTGCTACTTCGCTCGATGGGGTTCCAGTCGATTTCCATTTTTTGAAGGGTTTCCTCATAAATGAGGTTCAGTCCGCTGCCTCCATCCATGAGCACCTTGGTGAGGCGAAAGCCGTCCACTATGGGACTAAGGACCAATGCGGCTGGTGCTCGGGCTGTTCGGAATCTAGGTTCATCACTTGCGTTGAAGGCAATAGAAGTGTCGCTCCATGGATTTATTGTTGCAACTTGATAGACTGCGGAGTGTTCTTTTTTGCATATTGTTTGATGCGAAAGTCTCGAAGACTGTGAGAACGGTACTGGTGTCCTCGGGCTGGCTTTCTGCGGCCTCCAGGATTAAGAGGTCCTCGCCAATTTTGGCCACCTGACGGAGTATCCAACATGCTCTAAGGCTGTGAGGTGGTGTGGCGTCCTCAGTACTGTGAATTCTATAGGGTCCATCAAGCCATCTTTCCAGTACGGTTCCATGCCCTATAGAGGGTTTTGGCTTTTTGGTGTTTATCCCGGGTGTCCTATGATGATGCACCCTCTTAGTTCGGACGGGATTACTATTCAAGGCCGGATTATCCCAAAATTTTATTTCGGTTTTCCAGTCGCTTTCCATCGCACAGTATTTTTGTACTATGGACGCCAAGTCAGCGAAGCGTGTAATATCACGATGACTTACGGCGTTAAGGATTCCCTCGTCCATGCAATTACTCCAGAAAATAGAGATTGCTACTCCCTCGTGGCAATCCTTTATCCTGTTCATAAGCAGAAGGAATCTGTCCCAGTAATGATGTACTGTTTCCTCGGGCCTCTGCCTGATTTGGGAGAGATCGCTTATGTTCGGGTGGGCGGGTGTCGTTGAATCTGAAACCTCACCCAATCCAAGATTCGGAGGCCGAAGAGTTTCCGAACTCTGAAGTTCGGATTCTTGGACGTTATCCAACGAATCTAGCACGTTGCCTGATCCTAAGCTCGGGTCTTGAGTTACATCCTCCTCTCCGCGGGTATCTGGCTTGGAGGAGTCGGGAATTCGGATGTAGCTAGTCCTTAAAATAGATGAAGGGTTGCCGCACTGCGCCTCTACCACGACAACGTGGTGGGTGACTTGGGGAGAGTTAATTTCTCTTAGATCGGGTTTAAGCCCAACCTGGTCGTAATCCGTAGCGACCCCCAGGGCGGCGATGCGATCCAAGAGCTCGTTTATGGAAGAGAGCTCCATTGGATCTAGCTGCTCGACGAGCTCCGAGCTGACGTGTAGGTTGCCTTTGATGACCCGAGACGTCACCGTCGGCGCAATAGCCGAACAGGCGGTCATGAGAAAACCACCTAGCCGGAGGGTTTGGCTGACAGCCAAGGCTCCCTTAGCAACGGCGCCGTCTTTAAAGACGGGAGGAGGCATCCTTCCTGATTGTGACGGCACAGAGGAACTGTCAACGAAAGCAACAATGTCGGTGTCAAAACCGACGGATCTCGGGTAGGGGGTCCCGAACTGTGCGTCTAGGCCGGATGGTAACAGGAGGCAGGGAACATGATGTTTTTTTACCCAGGTTCGGGCCCTCTCGATGGAGGTAAAACCCTACTCCTGCTTGATTAATATTGATGATATGGGTAGTACAAGAGTAGATCTACCACGAGATCAAGGAGGCTAAACCCTAGAAGCTAGCCTATGGTATGATTGTTGTATATGGAGTTGATTGCCTACGGACTACCACCCTCCGGTTTATATAGACACCGGATAGGGTTAGGGTTACACAGAGTCGGTTACAATGGTAGGAGATCTTGAATATCCGAATCGCCAAGCTTGCCTTCCACGCCAAGGAAAGTCCCATCCGGACACGGGACGAAGTCTTCAATCTTGTATCTTCATAGTCCAGGAGTCCGGCTGAAGGTATAGTCCGGCTACCCGAACACCCCCTAATCCAGGACTCCCTCAGTGTTGTTTACCAAATTTAGAGAAATTAAATTCATGAGTCATATCATCTAAGCCGACAGTAACAACATCCCTTGTGAAATCTATGGTAGCATTAACAGTATTTAAGAAGGGTCTACCAAATATAATGGGACAAAAGCTATCTTGTGGGGAACCAAGAACAAGAAAATCAGCAGGATATTTAGTTTTCCCGCACAAGACTTCAACATCTCTAACAATTCCCACTGCTGAAATAGTATCTCTATTAGCATGTTTAATTGTAACATCAATTCCTTCTAACTCACCAGGTGCAATTTCATGCTTAATTTCTTCGTATAAGGTATGCGGTATAACACTAGCACTAGCGCCCATATCACATAAGCCACGATAACAATGATCTCCTATTTTAATAGAAATAACAGGCACGCCTACCACAGGTCTATGTTTATATTTAGCACAAGGTTTAGCAATTCTAGAAGTTTCACCGCAGAACTGAATAACATGCCAATCAATATTATCAGACAAGAGATCTTTAACAATAGCAATATTAGGTTCTACTTTAACTTTCTCATGAGGTGTATATGTTTTAATATTGCTTTTATGAACCACAGTTGAAGCTTTAGCATGATCCTTTATCCTAACAGGGAAAGGTGGTTTCTCAACATAGCAAGTAGGAACAACAGGATCATTATAAGTGACAGTCTTTTCCTCAACTTTAATCGATGCAGCTACTTTTACTTATATGGGAGGATGATATTTAAACCACTTCTCCTTATATGGGAGGATGATATTTAAACCACTTCTCCTTAGAAAGATCAACATAAGTCGCAAAAGATTCACAGAAAGAAGCTACTATCTCAGAATCAAGTCCATATTTAGTGCTAAACTTATGGAAAATATCGGTATCCATAAAATATTTAACACAATCAAACTTAGGTGTCATACCTGACTCCTTACCATTATCGAGGTCCCAATCTTCAGAGTTGCGTTTAATTCTTTCCAATAAATCCCATTTGAATTCAATAGTCTTCATCATAAAAGAGCCAACACAAGAAGTATCAAGCATGTTGCGATTGTTACCAGAAAGTCGAGCATAAAAATTTTGAATAATCATTTCTCTTGAGAGCTCATGAGTGGGGCATGAATATAACATTGACTTAAGCCTCCCCCAATCTCGAGCGATGCTTTCTCCTTCGCTAGGCCAAGAATTATATATATAATTGCGATCACGATGAACAAGATGCATAGGATAAAACTTTTGATGAAATTCCAATTTCAATCGTTTGTAATTCCAAGACCTCATATCATCACATGGCTTATACCATGTCGATGCATCTCCCCTCAAAGATATGAGGAACACCTGCTTCTTAACAAAATCTCCGGGTACAGGTGCAAGCTTAAATAATCCACAAACTTCATCCACATATATCAGATGTTCATCAGGATGTTTTGTTCCATCTCCTAAAAAGGATTAGCTAGCAGTTTTTCTATTATACCCGAAGGAACTTCAAAGCAAGTATTTTCATTTTCATATTCATTGTCAGTAGGTTCAGTGGGTTGAGGAGCAACTCTTTGCTCTACTGGTCGGGGTGAAGATACCCCGAACAAGCCCCTCTGAGGATTACCTTCCATAGTAACAAGTGAAAGTAAATTTCAGCACACTATATAAATTTGTCCTTACCAAATTCCACCAACCAAAGGCGCTTCACTCCCCGGCAACGGCGCCAAAAAAGAGTCTTTATGACCCACAAGTATAGGGGATCTATCGTTTTCCTTTCGATAAGTAAGAGTGTCAAACCCAACGAGGAGCATAAGGAAATGACAAGCGGTTTTCAGCAAGGTATTCTGTGCAAGTACTGAAATAAGTGGTAACAGATAGTTTTGTGATAAGATAATTTGTGACGAGCAACAAGTAACAAAAGTAAATAAAGTGCAGCAATGTGGCCCAATCCTTTTTGTAGCAAAGGACAAGCCTGGAAAAACTCTTATATAAGGAAAAGCGCTCCCGAGGACACATGGGAATATCGTCAAGCTAGTTTTCATCACGTTCATATGATTCACGTTCGGTACTTTGATAATTTGATATGTGGGTGGACCGGTGCTTGGGTGTTGTTCTTACTTGAACAGGCATCCCACTTATGATTAACCTCTATTGCAAGCATCCGCAACTACAACAAAAGTATTAAGGTAAACCTAACCATAGCATGAAACATATGGATCCAAATCAGCCCCTTACGAAGCAACGCATAAACTAGGGTTTAAGCTTCTGTCGCTCTAGCAACCCATCATCTACTTATTACTTCCCAATGCCTTCCTCTAGGCCCAAATAATGGTGAATTGTTATGTAGTCGACGATCACATAACACCACTAGAGGCTAGACAACATACATCTCATCAAAATATCGAACTAATACCAAATTCACATGACTACCAATAGCAAGACTTCTCCCTTGTCCTCAGGAACAAACGTAACTACTCACAAAGCATATTCATGTTCGTAATCAGAGGGGTAATAATATGCATAAAGGATCTGAACATATGATCTTCCACCAATTAAACCAACTAGCATCAACTACAAGGAGTAATTAACACTACTAGCAACCTACTTGCAGCAATCCCGGACTTGGAGACAAGAATTGGATACAAGAGATGAACTAGGGTTTTGAGATGAGATGGTGCTAATGAAGATGTTGATGGAGATTGCCCTCTCCCGATGAGAGGAGCGTTGGTGATGATGATGGCGATGATTTCCCCCTCCAGGAGGGAAGTTTCCCTGGCAGAACAGCTCTGCCGGAGCCTTAGATTGGTTCCGCCAAGGTTCCGCCTCGTGGCAGCGGAGTTTCATCCCGAAAGGTTGCTTCTTATTTTTTTTCTCGACGAAGGACTTCATATAGGAGAAGATGGTCATTAGAGAGCCACCAGGGGGCCCACGAGGTAGGGGGCGCGCCACCCACCCTCGTGGGAAGGGTGTGGACCCCCTGGTCTTCATCTTTGGCGAGGATTTTTCATTATTTATTATAAGGTATTCTGTGGAGTTTCAGGACTTTTGGAGTTGTGCAGAATAGGTCTCTAATATTTGCTCCTTTTCCAACCCAAAGTTCCAGCTGCCGGCATTCTCCCTCCTTATGTAAACCTTGAAAAATAAGAGAGAATAGCCATAAGTATTGTGACATAATGTGAAATAATAGCCCATAATGCAATAAGTATCGATATAAAAGCATGATGCAAAATGGACGTATCAAATACTGCTCCCATCAGGACAGCCTCCAAGCACGCCATCTTGTAGCTGATATAAAGAATCTGTCTCGCCTGAGGACGACTCACCGTCAGAACAGATGGCCATCTCACCGCCATCCATGGATCCTTCAGAAAACTCACCTCCGTGGATGCAACCCACGAAGGCATGCTTTATGGCGGGTTGGGCCCGGGCAGATCTCGCACGCTGAGCCGTCTCGATGATGTTGGTGCAGACGTCCGGCTCAGGGCCCGATTCACCGATACGGCCAATGAAGACATGAATTGCGCCGAAGGGGACCCGGTACCCATACTCATTCGAGCCAGCCTCGGGGCCCCAGCCTTCGTCGTCGATTTAGAGTTTGCAGCGACGACTCTTGGTCATCTGGCCCACAGCGTATCCCTTGAGCCCTTTGAAGTTGCCCTTCAAGAACTCAAATCCACCGTGCGCTGGCCCCACGGTGGGCGCCAACTGTCTTGGAATTGTCACGGCAGATGTCCTAGCAAAAGGACTTAGTCATAGGGCCATCAGAACTAGGAAGCTTAAAGGGGTTAATCGGGACAAAGAACACGAGAGATTTATACTAGTTCTGCCCTTACGATGAAGGTAAAAGCCTACGTCTAGTTGTGTTGGAATTGCTAGGGTTTCGAAGACCAGGGAGCGAATATGCTTGTCCTGGCTTCGAGTTGTTGTTTCTTGCTGAGGGAGTCCTGGATTAGGGGGTCTTCGGACAGCCGGGCTATATTCTTTGGCCAGACTGTTGGACTATGAAGATACAAGATTGAAGACTTCGTCTCGTGTCCGGGTGGGACTCTACTTGGCGTGGAAGGCAAGCTAGGCAATACGGATGTGCATATCTCCTCCTTTGTAACTGACCTTGTGTAACCCTAACCCTCTCCGGTGTCTATATAAACCGAAGGGTTTTAGTCCATAGGACAACAACCACAACATACAATCATACCATAGGCTAGCTTCTAGGGTTTAGCCTCTCCGATCTCATGGTAGATCTACTCTTGTACTACCCATATCATCAATATTAATCAAGCAGGACGTAGGGTTTTTCCTCCATCAAGAGGGCCCGAACCTGGGTAAAACATCGTGTCCCCTGCATCTTGTTACCATCCGGCCTAGATGCACAGTTCGGGACCCCCTACTTGAGATCCGGCAGTTTTGACACCGACATTGGTGCTTTCATTGAGAGTTCCTCTGTGCCGTCGCCAGAAGGAAGGATGTCTCGTCTCGTCTTTAAAGACGGTACTACTGCCGAGGGAGCTTTGGCTGTCGGCCAAACTCTCCGGCTAGGCGGTTTCATCATGACCACCTGTTCGGCCGCCGTGCCGATGATGACTTCTCGGGTCATCGAAAACAGCCTCCACGTCAAATCGGCACTCGCCGAACATATGGATCCAATAGAGCTCGCCTCCTTAAACGAGCTCTTAGATCGCATCGTCGCCCTGGGAGTCTCTACGGACTATGATCGGATTAGGCTTAAACCCGATCAAAGGGAGATTAACTCTCTGCCGGTCACCCATCATATGGCAGTGGTGGAGGAACAATGCGGCGACCTTTCCTCCATCTTGAGGACCAACTATATCCGAATTCCCGAGCTCTCTGAGCCGGACGCCCGTTCACGGGAGGACAACACCCAATCCCTGAAATTAGAGTCAGGCAGCGGGCCAAGGTTATCGGGTCACACCCCGGAACCGGAACTTTCAAAATTGGAAATTCCTCAGCCCCTGGATCCCAGATCAGGTGTAGGTTCGGATTCAATTACACCCACCCACCCAAACATAAGCGATCTTTCCCACATCAGGCAAGAGCCCCAGGAAACAGTACATCACTACTGGGCCAGATTCCTCCTTGCGATGAACAAGGTTAAGGACTGTCGCGAGGAAGACGCAATCTTATTTTTCCGCAATAATTGCATGGACAAGGGAATCCTTAACGCCATAAATCGTCGTGAGATAACACGCTTGGCTGACTTGGCATCCATAGTACAAAAGTATTGTGCGATGGAAAGTGCGTGGAAAACCGAAACAAACTTTTGTGATAATCCGACCCTGAACACAAACCCAGTCCAAAATAAAAGGGTGCATTATCACAATACACCCGGGTTAACTACCAAAAAGCAAAAGGCCTCTACGGGGCAAGGTACCGTACTGGAGGGATGGCTCAACGGACCCTTTAAAATTCATAGTACAGCGGATGCAATACCAATGCACAGCCTTAGAGCATGTTGGATACTCCGGCAGGTGGCCAAAAGTGGTGAGGATCTACTCCTCCCAAATACCACAGAGCACCATCCCGTGGACAACAATACTGTGTTAACGGTCTTTGAGACCTTCACGTCAAATAACAGACGCAAGCGCACACTCCGCAGCATGGCCGAAATCTGCCACGTAGCAGCAATAAATCCTTGGAGTGACACGGCTATTACCTTCAATGACAGTGACGAACCTAAATTCCGAACAGCCCGAGCACTAGCCGCACTGGTCCTCAGTCCAATCGTGGACGGCTTTCGACTCACCAATGTAATCATGGATGACGGCAGCGGATTAATCCTCATCTATGAGGAAACCCTTCAAAAGATGGAAATAGACTGGAGCCGCATTGAGCAAAGTAGCACAACCTTTAGAGGAATCATCCCTAGTCGGGAAGCATGTTGTGCTGGGAAAATCACACTAGATGTGATATTCGGCACGCCGGATAATTACAGGTCCGAAGAAATTACATTCCAAGTGGCCTGTTCAGCAGTGGTTATCACGCTCTTTTAGGACGGGAGGCATTCACAATCTTCCAAGACGTACCACATTACGGGTACATGAAGCTCAAAATGCCCGGGCCCAACGGAATCATCACTCTCGCCAGCGATCCGGACACAGCACGCCACACCGAAAACAAAACAGCCGCATTAGCGCTCGAGGCATTATCCGAAGCCATCTCGGCCAAGGAATTAACTATGCTACGCTCCACGGTGAACGGGGACGACGTGATACTCGACAAGAGATCCAAGTCCACCTCATTTAAACCAGCGGATGAAATAGTCAAATTCCAAGTCCACCCAATGGACCCTACAAAAACAGCCTCCATCGGGGCACAACTAAGCCCCGCTGTGGACGCCGCACTACAGGAGTTCCTACGCGAAAACTGGGACATATTCGCTTGGCATCCCTCAGACATGCCAGGAATCCCATGTAGGCTAGCCGAGCATAGCCTCAATATCCTAAAGGGATTCAAGCCGGTCAAGCAAGCTCTTCGGCATTTCTCTAAACCTAAGAGACATGCCATGGGAGAGGAACTAGCCAAGTTATTGGAGGCCGGATTCATCAAAGAAATAAAACACCCGGACTGGCTAGCAAACCTGGTGATGGTACCAAAGAAGGACAAATCCTGGCGCCTTTGTGTCGACTTCAAAGACCTCAATAAAGCTTGCCGAAAGGATCCCTTCCCCCTCCCACGCATCGATCAAATCATTGATGCTACCGCAGGACACGAGTCATTGTGTTTCCTCGACGCATACTCCGGTTACCACCAAATCAAGATGGCGGAGTCCGACCAAGCCGCAACGGCATTCATCACGCCATACGGTCCCTTCTGTTTTAACACAATGCCTTTTGGGCTAAAAAACGCCGGTGCAACATATCAGCGCATGATTCAGACATGTCTGGAGAAACAAATCGGCAAAACAGTAGAGGCATATGTAGACGATGTGGTCGTCAAAACCAAACACGTCGACTCTTTGATAGACGACTTGAGGCTCACATTCAACAACCTCCGAACATATGACATCAAGCTCAATCCGGAAAAATGCGTTTTCGGCGTACCAGCCGGAAAGCTCCTGGGATTCATTGTCTCCAGTAGAGGTATTGAAGCTAATCCGGCCAAAATCCGAGCGTTGTCACAGTTGGCTACCCTAACAGACCTCAGACAAATCCAGAAGCTAACTGGATGTGTGGCGGCTCTAAGCCACTTTATCTCCTGTTTGGGAGAAAAGGCTTTTTCCCCTTTATCGCCTCCTTCGGCGCACCGAACACTTCGAGTGGACGGACGCGGCCACAGCCGGATTGGAAGAAATAAAGGCCATTCTGGCAACCAACCCGATCGTGGCCGCACCAAACATCGGCGAACCAATGATGTTGTATATTGCGGCAACTCATCAAGTTGTAAGTGCGGTGCTCATTGTCGAACAGGAAGCGGAAGGACACAAATTCCCTCTTCAAAAGCCGGTATACTATGTATCCACTGTCCTCACTCCATGCAAATCACGGTACCCGCATTACCAAAAAATAGCATATGCGGTATTCATGGCATCACGGAAACTGCGACACTACTTTCAAGAGTGTTCGATTACAGTAGCCTCGGAAGTACCACTCAATGATATTATCAGCAACCGCGACGCTACGGGCCGGATTGCCAAATGGGCCATTGAGCTCCTCCCATTCGACATAACATACAAACCTCACCGAGCCATTAAACCGCAAGTACTGGACGACTTCATCGCCGAATGGACGGAGGCCGAACTCCCTAAAGAGTACGGCGCATACTCCAATTGGATCATGCACTTCGACGGTTCTAAAATGCTAGCCGGTCTAGGGGCTGGCGTCGTCCTGACGTCCCCAACCAGAGATACCGTTCGGTACATACTGCAAATATTGTATACAAATTCCAATAATGCAGTCGAATACAAAGCTCTGTTGCATGGTCTTCAGATGGCAGTCTCAATGGGCATTCAACACCTGGAGGTGCGTGGGGATTCAAACCTCGCAATATACCAAATAAATGGAGATTTTGACGCCAAGGATCCGAAAATGGCGGCCTATCGAAATGCCATCCTCAAAATGTCAGCTCGGTTCGAGGGACTCGAATTTCACCATGTGGATCGGGAAAACAATCAGGCGCCGGATATCCTCGCCCGCATCGGTGCAAAACGCGACGCGGTCCCTCCCAACATATTTCTGGAAAGGCTCTTCAAGCCATCTATAGCATGGGAAGGGGACACCGGTAACAACAGTCCGGACCCGGCCAAAATACCCGATACCGAACTCTCTGACACAATTTGAGGCTCCGCCACCGAAATAACACCTTCAGCCCATGAAATAATGGCCGTTATTGCCCCGTGGACAGAGCCATTCCTAGCCCACCTAACTAGACAGGAACTTCCGGAGGACCAAAATGAGGCACGCTGCATAGTGCGGCGATCCAAGGCCTATAGGGTCCATGAGGGAGAATTTTACAAGAAAAGCACTACCGGAGTCCTTCAAAGGTGCATCTCCGAAGAGGAAGGGCAGAACCTTTTGGCAGAAATTCACGCCGGACTCGGCGGTCATCACGCCGCAGCCCGGGCTCTTGTAAGAAAGGCCTTCCTAGGATTCTATTGGCCAACGGCCCGGGCAGATGCACAGGACTTGGTCCAACGTTGCACCGGTTGCCAGGTCTTTGCAAATCAAAGCCACATGCCACCCACCGCCCTCCAAACAATCCCCATTACATGGCCCTTCGCGGTCTGGGGGCTTGACATGGTTGGACCCCTTAAAGGGGGAACCCACAAGAAAAAAGACTTATTGGTCATGTTGGATAAATTCACCAAATGGATAGAGGCTAAACCAATTAAAACAGCCGAACCCGGACCGGTGATAGATTTCATATCCGAGGTTGTACACCGTTACGGCGTCCCCCACAGCATCATCACTGATAACGGCACGAACTTCACGGCCGACGAGGTAAAACTCTAGTGCAGCAAAATGGGCATCAAGCTCGATTATGCTTCAGTCTATCACCCACAAACCAACGGTCAAGTCGAACGAGTAAACGGTCTTATAATGAGCGGCATTAAACCCAGATTAGTGCATTCCTTAACGGAGTCTGACACGCACTGGGTAGAGGAGCTCAACTCCGTACTCTAGGGGCTACGGACCACATCGAATTGTAGTACCGGATATACACCATTTTTTATGGTGTACGGCGCAGAGGCAGTCTTGCCCTGTGACATAATTCATGACTCACCTCGAGTGCGCATGTACGAAGAAAGAGAAGCCGAGCTCGATCGGCAGGACAGTCTGGAGACCTTGGAGGAAGAGCGCGACGTAGCCAAAGCCCGTTCCACATTTTACCAGCAACAGGCTCGTAGATAACAAAGCAGAGAAGTACGGGCCAAAACTTATAACGTTGGTGAACTAGTTCTACGACTGCCGGATAAGAAAAAGAAAAAGCTCGAGCCCAAATGGGAAGGTCCCTTCATTATCGACCAAGTTCTGACCGGTGGAGCGTACCGACTGCGGGATGCACCGACTAGTCGACTCGAGCCGAACCCATGGAACGCAGCCAGGCTCCGAAGATTCTACGCCTAACATCGGACTCTATGTTAGTCCCCTCCCTTTGTCCATTTTCTGCATATGCATCATCTATCTTGTTTCCCTTTCTTTCTTTTCTTATTATTTCTCTAGGCCTTCAAGGGTCACCTTGTGCCTCACTTGTACATTACAGATGCGCTAGCCGCACTCTCCATATCTGGGGGCTTCTTTCATAGAAGCTTAAATTATTTACCTGGGCCTCACGCCCAACACATGTGTTATACTTCCGCATGTACCTTTTTTCACCATTATATGCATCGATATGACTTAAGTTTTGGCCAAGCTGGGTTGCCTGGCTCTTGTATTTATACTCTACGTTTTCGTTAATTCGGCTAGGGCATAAGGGGAGCACCTGTGCGATTGTTACTGTCGGGTCAGCCGGATGTGTACCTCAGACTGGGTGAAGCCAAAAGCTATCGTTCATAAGGGAATATTCGGTCGGTGAACAAAAGATGACTTTTATTTATTATCCATATCTGCCCCTAGATGCTTTTTCTGCGCTCCTTATCGCAGTCCGGACATGAACTTTAGGGCATGCTTACCCAGGGAAAGGAACCCTTAACGGAACTATTCTCCCTGGAAGATGTTTCTTACTACCCATGTAATATAACATAACTAGTTGGGCAATTGTTTGATAAAGCACTATTGATCCCTACACCTGGTCTCCACACATACCCCAGTTCTTATATAACTGAGAGGGTATTCGGATTCTCTCCGGACTATCGGGCCCGGAGGTTGAAGCGAAAAGGTCCGCAACGACAAATGATCTACAATCCGGCTAGAAGGCATTATACATGTCACTTTAATTACATAGTCATGCAGACTGACTAAACTCCTCTTCAATACCATCCAATAGGCTGTCTAGTCTACAGTCCTATTGGGAATACTTTGTGGCCAATTCTACTTGGCCATACACTAAGCTCACAGGGATCTCCTTCCCATCGGGCCCCACAGGTCTGACCTCGGCCATGTGGTTCGGGTCAGACTTCGTGTACCGCGTCTTCACCACTGCCCAGGCTTCCCTGGCGCCCTGACGGCAGGCTGATATCTTCCATAATCGGAAGCGCCGCCGCGCTCCCTTTAGCTTCTCTGCAAGCTCTCCAAGGCCTTCAGGCATGGAGACGGATGGCCACAAGGCCTGGGCGACGCCCTGCATCACCTGCCGAACTCGTTCGTGTAGTTGTGAGAGCTCGGGAAGAAGGTCACCCATAGAACCGGGCATTTCCTCGGCAGGACGACCTGTTAACATACCTACAGACATAACTCTGTCAGCCAACTTCCTCGCCGAACTCTTTTTCAAAGTTCGTTCAAGCACTTACTAAATATGCTGCGTCGAAGCCGCCGATTCTCCTTAACAGAGTCCGACAGTTGGGCACGAACATCTTTTAGTTCCACGCCCAGCTTGGTGTTGGCATCTAGGAGATCATTCTTCTCCTGCCTCACCTTCGTAAGCACGCTCTCACCGTCCTTCAGCTGGCGTAGGAGCTGTTGCTTATCTGGATTTACTCCAACATCATCTGCAATTTTATCATCAGATTTGCATATACGCCACACTCTATATGATATTTATCATTCATAGGATATATTATCAGAGGGGGTCTCTTTGGGCTCCCCTGCTGCGGCCAGTGCGGCCTGTAGTTGGGCTTTGCACTCTTCCAGCTCCTGGGACAGTTGGGTATTCTTTTCTGTAAGAACCTGCATAACAAATGATCCTTAAATCAGTTATTCTAGCTGTTTCAAGTCTCAGGGGCTACTGATATATATAATCACCAAATTTTCTCACCCGTATGTCTTTTACATACTACTCCGTGCCTCTGGCTAGACCATTTCGAGCGGCATGGAGGTACGCATCTCCCGAGTTGAAGGCATCCAATGCCTCCTGCGAGAAACAAGCGTCACAAAGAACAGTCCGACGACGCCTATGCTTCATGGCACTATCCACCTCGGAATTGGTGGCGGACAGTTTATCCGCATCCTCTGTCGGAGGAGCGCCCGGCGCACGCCTCGTATTCGTTCCCACCTTCGAATCCGGCCTTGGAGCCTGGCTGGTGGAGGCGCGATTAGTAGCCTCTCCGGGTATAGTCCGGCGAGCGCTCTTTTTCCTGAAAAGGAGGCATGGGCGATAATATGCCTCTGAGAGTAATGTCTTGCAATAAAGACGGCGCGCCATACTGCTGTGTCGGTGTCTCAATCCGGACTGTTGGTCTTTTCAGCCTGCCTGGCATCACGACCCCTTGTTGGTTGGTCGTCGCAGGCTCGGCCTTCCACCTCAAGGACCTCCCCTGCAAAACACGGTTGTTATACGGTAATCAAAAACACGCAAGGACGGATCCCTTTTCGAAGTACTGGGACTTCGGTCTCAGTTACCTATGAGGCTGGAAGTAGCCCAGGGTAATCGGCCGTAATGGCCACCAAAGCGTTGTCATTGCTCAATTGGTAAAATACCCCATCAATGAGCTCCACAGATATGTCCGGATCCTCCTGGGAGGCCGGGTCAAGAGACCGTCCAGGGTCCTCGGGTTGTGGAGGGGGTTGTTTATCTCCCTTATAGCTTGGCGCAGCTCCTGCGTTGAAATCGCTAGACTGAATACTTAACTACGGGAATATGAAACGGATGGGCGAGAAAAAGTCTCCGCTTACCCAGCTCGGAGGATTGTACATAGAAAATCCGCCCTGCGGATTGACATGGAGGAATTCCTCCTCTTCTCCCTTGTACAAAGTGGATAAGATCTTTATTAGATCATCAACCGATCCCGGCCCTTTACGGCCGTAGCGGGTGGCGTCATCCTCCCCGTTGAAATCCCACATGGGGTGGCCTCTATACTGAAGCGGCTGCACCCCCCGCATAATACATGTGGCCATGACCTCGATCATGGTCAATCCCGATCGAGCTAACAAACTTATCCGGCTCATCAGGTAAAGAACTTCCCTGTCATCTTCCTCCAGGGAGCTCCATGGACGCCAGCTCCGTCGCTTCTTCAAAGGAGCGTTGTCGAACTCAGGAAGGTCGATTCGAATAGGCTCTGGGAGGGGGACTTCTTCTATATAAAACCATTCTGAAGGCCAGTCTTCAGATGTCTTCTTTGGGGTTCCGGACAGATATCCGGTCCCGGCAATACGCCACACTTCGGCTCCGCCCACTTGATATATTGACCCCTTCTTAGAACGGGGCACAAGGCAGAACAGCTTCTTCCACAGCGCGAAATGAGCCTCACAGCCTAAAAACAGCTTGGAAAGGGCTACGAATCCCGCGATATGCAATATGGAGGCAGGCGTAAGGTTGTGCAACTGGAGGCCGTAGAACTCCAGGAGCCCCTGGAGAAACGGGTGAATTGGAAATCCGAGCCCTCTTACCAAATGAGGGACAAGGCATACCCGCTCTCCCTTGGAGGGATTGGGAAGGCTGTCCGCGTCCTCTCCGCCATTATAGGTGGCGAGCCCGGCTCGAACCGGGACCATGTATGTTGGGGGAAGAAATCCGTTGGTCTGAAGCATCACTAATTTGCTGTGCAGGACGGAACATCTCCCCCAATCTCCAGGCTTGGGGCTAGGGGAGCGAGAGGAGGAGCTGTGTCGGCCGGCCACAATGGAATGGATCTCTGTCGGATGCGATCCGATGAAGGCTCGCCAAGGGAGAATGGTGTGATTTGGATCTGAATCCTCGTCTTTTTAATAGGTGGCTCATTCGCACAGCTAGGGGGGTAAATGTAAAAACACCCTGGCTATTCACATTTGCTCGACACGTGTAAAGTGGTCATTATGGGGCGTGGAAGCCAAGGAGTGCAACATTCGCAAAAGGCCGGACACTATTTCAATAGGTACACGGAATTTGGAGAGGAACCCGCCTTGCAATGCCGAAGACAATCTGTGCGCCGGACTCGTCGTCATTGAAGCCTGGTTCGGGGGCTACTGAGGGAGTCCTGGATTAGGGGGTCTCCGGACAGCCCGACTATATTCTTTGGCTGGACTGTTGGACTATGAAGATACAAGATTGAAGACTTCGTCTCGTGTCCGGGTGGGACTCTGCTTGGCGTGGAAGGCAAGCTAGGCAATACGGATGTGCATATCTCCTCCTTTGTAACCGACCTTGTGTAACCCTAACCCTCTCCGGTGTCTATATAAACCAAAGGGTTTTAGTCCATAGGACACCAACCACAACATACAATCATACCATAGGCTAGCTTCTAGGGTTTAGCCTCTCCGATCTCGTGGTAGATCTACTCTTGTACTACCCATATCATGAATATTAATCAAGCAGGACGTAGGGTTTTACCTCCATCAAGAGGGCCCGAACCTGGGTAAAACATCGTGTCCCCTGCCTCCTGTTACCATCCGGCCTAGACGCACAGTTCGGGACCCCCTACCCGAGATCCGCCGGTTTTGACACCGACACTTGCCCTACGCCGCCGCCTGGTCATCCCCTTATATACACGGCTTGACGCCTGGCGGCCTACAGAGTCCCGGCCGGTTCATAAACGTGTCCGGCTCGGTGAATTATTTATATGCCTTTCTTTACAAGTCTTTCCTTACATACGGTGGTTTACAATATTGGGCCTGAAGCCGCCTATGGGCTTAGGCCTTCTACAAGTCTTAATAAACTATCGCCTTGAGTGTTACTGGACTTCTTTTGTAACCCGCCATTAGGGTTGACTCGGCCCCTCCTGGGTGGGTCTTACCTGGTAGCTATATTCCCAACACCCCCCCCCTCGGTCGGTGCTCCTCTGAGTGTTGGTCCGAAACGGGCAGCCTGCAAGGCCACCTCGGGGAAACTTGAGGGCTGGTTTTACTCGTAGCTTGTCCCATCCGGTGTGCCCTGAGAACGAAATATGTGTGACTCCTATCGGGATTTGTCGGCACATCGGGCGGCTTTGCTAGTCTTGTTTTACCATTGTCGAAATGTCTTGTAACTGGGATTCTGAGACTGATCGGGTCTTTCCGGGAGAAGGAATATCCTTCATTGACTGTGAGAGCTTGTGATTAGCTAAGTTGGGACACCCCTGCAGGGTATTATCTTTCGAGAGCTGTGCCCGCAGTTATGTGGAAGATGGGAATTTGTTAATATCCGGTTGTAGAGAACTTGACACTTGACTTAATTAAAATGAACCAACCTCGTGTGTAGCTGTGATGGTCTCTTTTCGGCGGATTCTGGGAAGTGAACACGGTCTTGTGTTATGCTTGAACGTAAGTAGTTTCAGGATCACTTCTTGATCACCTCTAGCTTCACGACCGTTGCATAGCTTCTCATCTTACTCTTATTTGCGTATGTTGGCCACCATTTTTGCTTAGCTTTTGCTGCAGCTCCACCTCTTTACCATATCCTACCCATAAGCTTAAATAGTCTTGATCTCGTGGGTGTGAGATTGCTGAGTCCTCGTGACTCACGGATACTTCCAAACAGTTACAGGTACCGATGATACCAGTGCAGGTGATGCTACTGAACTCAAGTGGGAGTTCGACGAGGACCTTGGTCGTTACTATGTTTCGTTTCCTGATGATCAGAGTGGAGCCCGGTTGGGCTGATCGGGGATCTAGCATTTGGGGTGTCTTCTTTTATTTTGGTTCCGTAGTCAGACCTTGATTGTATTCTGGATGATGTATGTTTAAACTTGTTATCTGTGTGAAGTGGTGATTGTAAGCCAACTGTATATCCCTTTCTTATTTAGTACATGGTATTGTGTGAATATTACCCCTCTTGTGACAAAACCACCATGCAGTTATGCCTCTGAGTCGTGCCTCGACACGTGGGAGATATAGCCGCATCGTGGGTGTTACAGTTGGTGTACACCACAGAGAGGTCCATGAACCTTCTGTGGGTGTCCACCACGGCACGCATGGTGAACTGCTGCTCGTCGTCGACCGCCGCTCGGAGCCCCATTGGAGCCGCGCAGGATACCCTCTAAGAATTTCTCCTGGTGGGTGTGCTTCTTGCAATGGTGGGGCGCAATTGAAAGGTTGAAGAGACACAAGGGATAAATGGCTGCTGTAATAAATGGGGGTCGGCTGGCCTGTAATCGTCACGTCTGTCATGGCGTTCACAGCAGAGGATTCCAGTGCACGCTTGACAAGACCGCACCACACACGTGGGCTCGAAGAGGCGCCAAATGTTTCCTCGGTGAGCATGTTCCCGCGCTCTACAGTGCGATAATGTCGAAGATTGCAGTCAAGTTAGCTATACAGATCATGTGATGTGAGATCGACAAGGTAAAATGATTCAAGAATGGTTAATAAAATCTAAGACCATTGCATATTAAAGTCAAAATAGTGCTAGCAATATACGAGTCTCATACGATGCCATTTCAACGATTGTACCACAAAATCTCGAAATGTTACAAGGTTCAAATTCCAGAGTTATATGGCTCAAATTTGAAGATTACCAGGTTCAAACTGATATTAGAAATGAAATTCAGCTCCTCAGCTGCAAACGCTCGCGCTGATCCCCTAAACATGGATATCAGAGAGGTTCAAACTAATATCACTGCTTCTAAGCCTGGTTTCGAAACCTCACAATTTTTGCAAAGGGGTCAGCCACTGAGAAGTCAAGTATGGGGTTGACACGAGGACTTCTGATTACTCTGTCATCTGAAGTTCCAAAACAAAATTCAGCATTTTTGGAGCCTACTCCGTTCTGCCGCAGGCGCCAGCGCTGATCAACAAACCATTCACATTGCGAAATGAATGTAGGGAAAACCTCATTTTGTTCAGCACCCTTTCTCTGAGAACCAAGAACCTGGCGAATATAATCTCCGGTAAGGTCCCTCGGTAGGAGTTCAACGTAATTTTTGGGAGATACAGATCTAGGCGTTCGACGTGATTGTTATATTGTATCACATTATCCACCATTGGGCCTAATCTTATATGCAAAAGAAGAAAACGTGTTAGTGCCTACATGTAGTTTTGAACATTACTACATGCCTATTTGGTTTGCAGGATTTGTAAAATGCACTAACATGCCATCTTCGATCTGACATGATTAACATGGGCATTTGATTACATTCTAGAAAAATGTAGCCTTCTTCATAAGAGGTTGGAGCGGATGAAAAGTTCCCTGAGAAAACTAGTACAGATAAATCCAAAGGAGAAATGCTTATTGATTGTAACCATATGGATCAAGCAACCAATATGGGGGGACATGTATGTACTGAAATCCTCTGAAAGAACCTTCAGAAATCGTAGTACATTGTCATTGTAAACTTGGAAAAAGGTTTCACAAATTGAACTCCCTTATTGTTAATATTTAACAGGAAAGGAACATCACCTCGATATATAGCTTCTCCAGGCACGGAAAGCATCTCACGAAACTGACAACTTGCTCCAGGTTTGGGCCGATAGATTCTAGTGCCAAGACCTTCACTATGCGTAGTTTCGGCGTCAAGCTTGTCGGAATCATTTTCTGAATGACAGACGAACAGACATCTTCAAAATTAGAAACAATGTTAATTTGTAGAAGGAAAGGTAGAAGGCGGCTGTTGTACCTGAACGGGTGTGGATCCAATAACAAGTTCGAAGTATTTGTTAGACGAGTAGCCCACCACTTTCAATTTCGATGCAGAAATGACATTGATTCTTGTTGGACCTTCTTGATCAACTACAAGTAATCTCTCAAGTGCAAGTGTGTCCTCAATGACCATACCGTGGTACACATCTTGTGATGTCTTCCTGCCGCACCAGCAACACACATAAATAGTCCAGAGCATCATGGAGGTGATGTGGAAGGTACTCGACCCATTGATCACCTGAATATGAAGGTACTTGAGTGCAGTACAGCCACGGAGCAGGCGCAGTTCTTGAACTTGGCGACGCGCAGCGTGGGCGCGTGGCAGAGTACGGACGTTGGTAGTGACTGCATATGCCCACCATCAAAAGTGAGCTCCTCGAGCTGATCTAGGGCGAGGGATCGGAACCAGTCGTCAAGCTTGGCTCGGTCCTTGCCGTTGGAACGGAACTTGCCCATTCTAAGGCCTTTGGTTGGGCCAAGGTGACTGCCGAGGATCTTGGAGAACCCATCCAAGCTTTTGCGATAGCCATGGAAGAGCTCGTGGGTGTCGATGAGGTCGAGAGGGTTGGAGTTCCATAGTGCGCGCCACCGCCGGGAAAGGACGGATGTCCGCGCCACATATTTGATTGGGAGGAGGGAGATGATGACTCTCAACATATCATCGGGGAGGCTACTGATGAATTCTAGACCTGCTAGAGTCGCTTGTGGTTCTAGCTTGCCCCGCCTCCACTTGTTTGCAGCCCCGTTCTCCACCTCTGGAGTCTCCTTGTCAGCAGTGCTTTCTGATAGAAATGGGAGTATAGGGAATATTTAGTTAAAACATGGAAATAGAAAAGTGTATTGGTAACTAGAAGTTATTAGGTAGGAATATAGTAAGAAAAGGGAATAACAATTGGTTGCTTAAATACAACACAATTCATTTAACATTGCTGGGTAAGTCAACATGCAGATAGTTGAGAATAAAACTTACTTCGAACAAAGTCTGGACGGATGATTTTGTCGGGGAAGTTAGCATATATCTCATGACCAGGTCCTTTTATGTGCAATGCAATTTTAGTGCCAGCTTTCAGTACATAAAACTTAGAAATTTCTTTCCAAAAGCTAGTGCCAAAATAGGAGTCACCACGTTCATCAAGTCTTACAGTAGCAACGATTGTAAATCCATGGTTTGTGTGCAGTATGACATCTGTGGAGTATTGATCTATTTAAAGGAAAAAAATGTGCACTACATAATCTGTTGCATAGCAAGGGATGTGCTGCAGAAAATGGTAGGATTGTTAAAGAAAATATGGTAACATGCAAATATGGGCCCAAATTGAAATAACTATACATCAGTTGAAATCGAAGGAAAAAAATCTATAATTAAATAGATAGGGTAAACATGATGTTATGGAAATATGAGAGTAATTAAAGAACAATACATCATTAATTTGCCTAATATAGAAAGAAGAGGGGGAATCCCCTTTGACATATATGGTGCATGTGGCACCTTTTATCCAAATGTAGCAACATTTGGAATATGTTCAGGAAAGTAGGCCATGCCAACCGATTTAGGGTGAGATTAAATATACCACGCGCGTCCTCAAGTTATCTGGTATGGTGAGATGGAATCTCTGGCAGAGGCCGCAAAGTCCTAAAGTGTCGGTGCACTATACATTATATGAATGAAAGAAAACCCTCAAATTAGCTTGAATAAAAATGAATTCACGGTGATTTCCACAGGGTAATTAAAGGAGGCAGATGAACTGGGATAAGAGATGAGATAAGATCTCATTAAATTAGTTACCTTGTCGTCCATGAGAAAGAAGCCTCAGAACGACAGATTCCCCAACCAAGCGGAGCTGGGTCGACCATGAGCAGCGTCAAGAAAGTCGATGGCAATAGGCGGCAGCAAGCGGAAGTGGCAAAATACGGTGGGCTTTGCCGGCAGCCTGACGGCAGGGCAGGAATAGAGCTAAGTGCCGTGATAGGTAGTGACATGGCATAGACGCGGAGGAGCTTGTGCAGGTGTGAATGGGCAACATACCGGAGGGGGTGGCGGGCGGGGTGAGGGTTTTTGTGACGTGGGGATGGTGAGGGTTTTATTTTTTCTTTTTTAAATTGGGTGGTGAGGGTTTTCTGTCCCCCAAAGAATTTTGGGGGCGACGGTTTGCTAGAGCGAACTGTGCGTGATTGACACAACAGGCAAAATGAAAGTCATTGCACACGGTTCCAATTTTGGGAACCGTGTGTGATTGACGTACTACCTCTGTCCTGGGTTATTGGTCCCCCTTTGTAATTTCAACCAAATTTTGACCAAATATTAAACATACTCAGACATAGATAATAAGCTTACACATACATAAGCATAGTTCAACCATAAATACATAGTTTAGCCGCCATTGAGCATACTCAAGCGTACATAGTTTGATCCATCCCACATCTCATCTCACATGCCGACACGATCCTGAAGCTTCTCCAGGTACTCGGTGTACGCACCGTGCGCCACCCTGTGAGAATACTTCTGCTTGAAGGAGCCAATGGCCCGTCCTCTTGCATGCGTGAGAACACTTAGATACGCATCATGAAGCTTCTGGTTGCAAAATGGGCATCCATAGCCGCCGTTACAGGTCCTACTACGCCTGTTACGCATTCCCGCATAAAGCTCCTTCAGGATTTGCCTCTTGTACGTCCTCTGGCCATCTTCATCCTCGTTGTCCACATTGTTAGATAGCACCTATACAAATAGTAAAACAAATTTGGCATCAAATCAATGATTACATGCTGTGAAGTAGGATTTGGAATTTATGGCTATTTATTTATACATATCCAGAGATTATGGTTCAATTTTTAAGAACAATCATCTTTGTATAGACCAATCTTGAAGAAAATAATGGCACAAACATATGTAGGTCATTCAAAATCAATTGTCAAGTCCTGGCTAGGAATTATTAGCACGAACACTAACCCTAGTCGGATTACTAGCAGAAATCATGAAATCATTTGCACAGATGAAACAACTAATCACTTATCACATGTACCATTCAAACAATCAATACACTACACGGATCTAACGAAACTTAATCAGATTTGATGGATTGGGAGAACATAAGCATAGGATTTCTATTCCAAAAAGGGGGATGCAGGAGTAACTAGAGAAACCCTATGATCTATTTGACAGATAAATGGGTATAGATGACTAACCAACTGCCCGTTGTCGTCGGAGTGGTCGTCAGAGTCGTCGCCGGAGTGGTCGTCAGAGTCAGTGTGGAACTCCACCTCCGGCTGTGGAAGCTCGATGATGTCAGGGTGCAGCGATAACTCGCTGGCGGTGACGGCAACCAATGGGGCACTTCAGCGGCATCCTCATACACTGACGACTTTGAGGGCTGAGAGCGGCATCGAAGGTGCAAGCGTAGAGAGATGATTGTGTGTGTGGCTAGGATGGGGCTGCGGCTGCTCGGGCGCACCATTAATATGGAGTAGTGGGAGTTGTGGGAGAGAGGCAGGTGGCATTCAAACGGATGGCTCAACTCCTTGTGAGCCTGCGCACCGGACTGCAGGCATGCCTACCAAAGTTTCACACAGCTATTCGCATGCCTCCCGATGACACTACGCGGCGAGCACGCCTCCGTCAATTCACACACCTGCAATCACGCCTCCCCGTCTGCCTGCGCGCCGGACTGCTCGCATGCGTCCCGTAAACTCACGCTTGCTCGCACGGCACACGGGGCGCGCGGCGGCATGTATATTTGTTTTTCTATTT
Source organism: Triticum urartu (assembly GCF_003073215.2). NCBI lineage: Eukaryota > Viridiplantae > Streptophyta > Magnoliopsida > Poales > Poaceae > Triticum > Triticum urartu. Next base: position 236,103,823 of record NC_053027.1, on the reverse strand, counting down.
GGATGATTGATGATGCAGCTTTATTGCTTAACCGAAGCATGGCACACATCCATTGTTGGTCTAACGCTCACGGTTCGAATAAATAATCCATTTGGGATGTTGGTTCCCAATTATTAATAATCTCCCATCTATAATTAGATAAAGATTACATCAAAACTGGTCTCAAATTTGACAAAAAAGTACAATGCCACTTTGTATTGGTGTCCATATGAAAACACGACAAGTTTCATGAACTTCAAATAAGTTTTGGATGTACTAGAATTTAAAAATCAAGATTCTCAATGTTTGAAATTTGTTGCACGGGGAGTAAACATGCACCCAGTGAGACACATGTGTTTTTGCAATCCATTTAGGTGCACTGTCACGTGTGCATGTAGCTCAAATTTGATTTTTGCACATTATACTTGTAGAAAACATTCAATTAATGTACTAAAACCTCTTAATGATGTCTGTGATTTTTTTGAAATTAAAACGTCCCTCCTTTGGTAACATATATGTTCACCGTGGGATAATTAATTTAACATGCATCATACTTGCGGTGGATTCACGGTGTGTGTGTGTGTGGGTGTGTGCGTCTGGGGGTGGCGGGTGGCTCGCAGTACACTATGAGTTGTGAGCCACCGTGTGGGTTGGCCGTTTTGTTAGGCAGGCCGGTGCCACTTCAGAGTCGTGAAATCGTTATTTAAAACATTACACAACCCTTTCATACATACATGTTTTAGCCACACTGATATGTCTCCAATGTATCTATAATTTTTTATTGTTCCATGCTATTATATTATCTGCTTTGGATGTTAAATGGGCTTTATTATGCACTTTTATATTATTTTTTGGACTAACTTATTAACCGAAGGCCCAGTGCAAATTGCTGTTTTTTTCCTATTTCAGTATTTCGCAGAAAAGGAATATCAAACGGAATGAAACCTTCGCGAGGATCTTTTGTGGAACAAACGTGATCCAGAAGACTTGGAGTGGATGTAAAGGAAGCAGCGAGGCGACCACGAGGTAGGAGGGCGCGCCCCCACCCTCATGGGCCCCTCGCAACTCCACCGACCTACATCTTTCGCCTATATATACTCATATACCCTGAAAACATCCAGGAGCACCACGAAACCCTATTTCCACCACTGCAACCTTCTATACCCGTGAGATCCCATCTTGGGGCCTTTTCCGGTGCTCCACCGGAGGGGAATCGATCATGGAGGGCTTCTACATCAACACCATAGCCTCTCCGATGATGTGTGAGTAGTTTACCACGGACCTTCGGGTCCATAGTTATTAGCTAGATGGCTTCTTCTCTCTCTTTGCATCTCAATACAAAGTTCTCCTTGATTCTCTTATAGATCTATTCGATGTAATTCTTTTTGTGGTGTGTTTGTCGAGATCCGATGAATTGTGGGTTTATGATCAAGATTATCGATGAACAATATTTGGTTCTCCTCTGAATTCTTTTATGCATGATTTAAATATCTTTGCAAGTCTCTTCGAATTATCAGTTTGGTTTGGCCTACTAGATTGATCTTTCTTGCAATAGGAGAAGTGCTTAGCTTTGGGTTCAATCTTGCGGTGTCCTTTCCCAGTGACAGCAGGGGCAGCAAGGCATGCATTGTATTGTTGCCATCGAGGATAAAAAGATGGGGTTTATATCATATTGCTTGAGTTTATCCCTCTACATCATGTCATCTTGCCTAATGCGTTACTCTATTCTTATGAACTTAATACTCTAGATGCATGCTGGATAGCAGTCGATGTGTGGAGTAATGGTAGTAGATGCAGAATCGTTTCGGTCCACTTGTCACGGATATGATGCCTATATACATGATCATGCCTAGATATTCTCCTAACTATTCGCTTTTCTATCAATTGCTCGACAGTAATTTGTTCACCCACTATAGATTATGCTATCTTGAGAAAAGCCACTAGTGAAACCTATGGCCCCCGGGTCTAATCTCCATTATATTATTTTCCCGTCAACTTATCCATTTCTGTTGCCGTTTATTTTTCAATCTTGACTTTTCAATCTATACAACAAAAATACTAGAAATAATTATCTTACTATATTTATCAGATCTCACTTTTGCAAGTGGCCTGAAGGGACTAACAACCCCTTTATCGCATTGGTTGCAAGGTTCTTGATTGTTTGTGCAGGTACGAGGGAGTTGCGTGTAGTCTCCTACTGGATTGATACCTTGGTTCTGAAAAACTGAGAGAAATACTTATGCTACTTTGCTGCATCACCCTTTCCTCTTCAAGGGAAAACCAACGCATGCTCAAGAGGTTGCAAGAAGGATTTCTGGCACTATTGTCGGGGAAATCTATGCACAAGTCAAGAAATACCAAGTACCCATCACAAACTCTTATCCCTCGCATTACATTATTTCCCATTTGCCTCTCGTTTTCCTCTCCCCCACTTCACCTTTGCCGTTTTATTCACCCTTTTTTATTTTATTCACCCTTCTTTTTCCGCCCGTCTCTTTCTCCCTTGCCTCTTGTTTGCTTGTGTGTTGGTTTGATTGTTTGTCATGACGGCTTAGGATAATACTAAATTGTGTGACTTTTCCAATACCAACAATAATGATTTTATTAGCACTCCGATTGCTCCTCTTACCTATACTGAATCTTGTGAAATTAATACTGCTTTGTTGAATCTTGTCATGAAAGATCAATTTGTTGGCCTTCCTAGTGAAGATGTCGCTACCCATCTAAACAACTTTGTTGATTTAGGTGATATGCAAAAGAAGAAAGATGTGGATAATGATATTGTTAAATTGAAGCTATTTCCGTTTTCTCTTAGAGATCGTGCTAAAACTTGGTTCTCCTCTTTGCCTAAAAATAGTATTGATACATGGAATAAGTGCAAACATGCTTTTATCTCTAATTATTTTCCCCCCACTAAGATAAGCTCTCTTAGAAACGATATTATGAATTTTAAGCAACTTGATCATGAGCATCTTGCACAAGCCTGGGAGAGGATGAAATTAATGATACGTAACTGCCCTACACATGGTTTGAATTTATGGCTAATTATACAAAAAAATTATGCTAGATTGAATTTTTCTTCTAGAAATCTTTTAGATTCGGCCGCGGGAGGCACTTTTATGGAAATAACTTTAGGAGAAGCTACTAAACTCCTAGATAATATTATGGTTAATTATTCCCAATGGCACACAGAAAGATCTACTAGTAAAAAGGTTCATGCGATAGAAGAGATTAATGTTTTGAATCGAAAGATGGATGAACTTATGAAGTTGTTTTCTAATAAGAGTGTTTCTTCTGATCCTAATGATATGCCTTTGTCTACTTTTATTGAGAACAATAATGAATCCATGGATGTGAATTTTGTTGGTAGGAACAATTTTGGTAACAATGCATATAGAGGAAACTTTAATTCTAGGCCTTTCCCTAGTAAGTCTTCTAATAATTATGGTAATTCCTACAACAACTCTTATGGAAATTTTAATAAGATGCCCTCTGATTTTGAGACTAGTGTTAAAGAATTTATGATTTCTCAAAAGAATTTCAATGCTTTGATTGAAGAAAAATTGCCTAAGATTGATGCGTTGGCTAGGAATGTGGATAGAATTTCTCTTGATGTTGATTGTTTGAAACTTAGATCTATTCCACCAAAGCATGATATCAATGAGTCTCTCAAAGCCATGAGAATTTCCATTGATGAGTGCAAAGAACGAACTGCTAGGATGTGTGCTAAAAAGATTGCTTTATGAAAGCGTGTACTTCTAGTTTTCATGATAATAATGATGAAGATCTAAAAGTGATTGATGTGTCTCCTATTAAATCTTTGTTTTCCAATATGGATCTTGATAAAGATGGGACTGGAGATGAGTCAACTTTAGTTAAAAGGCGTCCCAATGATTCAGAGTTTTTAGATCTTGATGCAAAAATTGGTAAATGTGGGATTGAAGAGGTCAAAACTTTACATAGCAATGAACTCGCTATTTTGGATTTCAAGGAATTTAATTATGATAATTGTTCCTTAATAGATTGTATTTCCTTTTTGCCATCCGTGTTAAATTCTCCTCATGCTTCTGATCAAAATAAAGCTTTTACCAAACATATTGTTGATGCTTTAATGCAATCTTATGAAGAAAAACTTGAATTAGAAGTTTCTATGTCTAGAAAACTTTATGGTCAGTGGGAAACTACTATTAAAATTAAGATAAATATCATGAGTGTTATGCTTTATGTGTTTTGGGTGCTAGTGTTTCCACGATTCCAAAAACTTTGTGTGATGTCCTAGGTTTCCGTGAATTTGATGATTGTTCTTTAAAGTTGCATCTTGTGGATTACACCATTAAGAAATCTATGGGAAGAATTAATAATTTTCTTATTGTTGCAAATAGGAATTATGTGACTATAGATTTCATTGTTCTTGATATAGATTGCAATCCTACTTGTCCTATTATTCTTGGTAGACCTTTCGTTAGAACGATTGGTGCAATTATTGTTATGAAAGAAGGAAACATTAGATTACAATTTCCATTAAGGAAGGGCATGGAACACTTTCCTAGGAATAAAATTAAATTACCTTATAAATCTATTATGAGAGCCACTTATAGATTACATACCAAAGATGACAATACCTAGATCTATTCTTGTTTTTATGCCTAGCTAGGGCATTAAACGGTAGCGCTTGTTGGGAGGCAACCCAATTTTATTTTTGTTTCTTGTTTTTTTCCTGTTTAGTAATAAATAAATCATATATCCTCTGTTATGATTGTGTTTTTTATGTTTTAATTAGTGTTTGTGCCAAGTAAGCCTTTAGGATCTTCTTGGATGATTGTTGTTTGATCTTGCTGAAAAAAAACAGAAAGTATGCCCTCACGAGAATAATTTTCATTTTTAAGTAGAAAGTGATAAAATACTGATTAAAATTGCATTAGATTTATATACAAATTATTTAGGTCGTCCTAATTTTCTAGATGTTTTGGAGTTACAGAAGTGTTCGAAACCTACAAATTACTATAGACTGTTCTATTTTTGACAGATTCTGTTTTTCGTGTGTTGTTTCCTTATTTTGATGAATCTATGGCTAGTATCGTGGCGTATGAACCATATAGAGGTTGGAATATAGTAGGTTTAACACCAATAAAAATATGGAATGAGTTCACTAAAGTACCTTGAAGTGGTGGTTTGTTTTCTTATACTAATGAGGCTCATGAGATTTTCTATTGAGTTTTGTGTTGTGAAGTTTTCAAGTTTTGGGTAACGATTTGATGGATTTTGGCATAAGGAGTGGCAAGAGCCTAAGCTTGGGGATGCCCATGGCTCCCCAAGGTAAAATTCAAGGACAAACAAAAGCCTATGCTTGGGGATGCCCTGGAAGGCATCCCCTCTTTCGTCTTCGTCCATCGGTAAATTCACTTGAGGCTATATTTTTATTCACCACATGATATGTTTTTTGCTTGGAGCATCTTGTATTATTTGAGTCTTTTATTTTTAGTTTAACACAATAATCCTTGCCGCAAACACCTTTTGGAGAGACACACATGAATCAGAATTTATTAGAATACTCTATGTGCTTCACTTATATCTTTTGAGCTAGATAATTTTGCTCTAGTGCTTCACTTATATCTTTTGAAGAGCATGGTGGTGGTTTTATTTTATAGAAATTATTGATCTCTCATGCTCCATTTATACCATTTTGATAGCCTTTTAGAACAGCATGGTAATTTGATTTGGCTATAAAATTAGTCCTAATATGATAGGCATCCAAGATGGGTATAATAAAAACTATCATATAAAGTGCATTGAATACTATGAGAAGTTTGATACTTGATGATTGTTTTGAGATATGAAGATGGTAATATTAGAGTCATGCTAGTTGGGTAGTTGTGGATTTGAGAGATACTTGTGTTAAAAGTTTGTGATTCCCGTAGCATGCACGTATGGTGAACCGTTATGTGATGAAGTCGGAGCACGATTTATTTATTGATTGTCTTCCTTATCAGTGGCGGTCGGGGATGAGCGATGGTCTTTTCCTACCAATCTATCCCCCTAGGAGCATGCGCGTAGTACTTTGTTTCGATAACTAATAGATTTTTGCAATAAGTATGTGAGTTCTTTATGACTAATGTTGAGTCCATGGATTATACGCACTCTCACCCTTCCACCATTGCTAGCCTCTCTAGTACCACACAACTTTCGCCGGTACCATAAACCCACCATATATCTTCCTCAAAACAGCCACCATACCTACCTATTATGGCATTTCCATAGCCATTCCGAGATATATTGCCATGCAACTTTCCACCGTTCCGTTTATTGTGACACGCTTAATCATTGTCATATTGCTTTGCATGATCATGTAGTTGACATCATATTTGTGGCAAAGCCACCATTCATAATTCTTTCATACATGTCACTCTTGATTCATCGCATATCCCGGTACACCACCGGAGGCATTCACATAGAGTTATATTTTTGTTCTAGTATCGAGTTGTAATTCTTGAGTGTTGAGTAAATAAAAGTGTGATGATCATCATTATTAGAGCATTGTCCTAGTGAGGAAAGGATGAGACTCCGGACGGAAAAAAAGAGGCCATAAAAAAGAGGAGAAAAGGCCCAAATAAATAAAATAGAGAGAGAAAAAGAGAGAAGGGGCAATGCTACTATCCTTTTACCACACTTTTGCTTCAAAGTAGCACCATGATCTTGATGATAGAGAGCCTCCTATGTTGTCACTTTCATATACTAGTGGGAATTTTTCATTATAGAACTTGGCTTGTATATTCCAATGATGGGCTTCCTCCAAATGCCCTAGGTGTTCATGAGCAAGCACGTTGGATGCACACCCACTTAGTTTCTTTTTGAGGTGTCATACACTTATAGCTCCAATGCATCTGTTGCATGGCAATCCCTACTCACTCACATTGATATCCATTGATGGGCATCTCCAAATCCCGTTGATATGTCTAGTTGATGTGAGACTATCTTCTCCTTTTTTGTCTTCTCCACAACCACCATTCTATTCCACCTATAGTGCTATATCCATGGCTCACGCTCATGTATTGCGTGAAGATTGAAAAAGTTTGAGAACATCAAAAGTATGAAACAATTGCTTGGCTTGTCATTGGGGTTGTGCATGATTTAAATATTTTGTGTGGTGAAGATAGAGCATAGCCAAACTATACGATTTTGTAGGGATAACTTACTTTGTCCATGTTATTTTGAGAAGACATAATTGCTTAGTTAGTATGCTTGAAGTATTTTTGTTTTCATGCAATATTAAACTTTTATGTTGAATCTTTCGGATCTGAACATTCATCCCACAATAAAGAGAATTACTTTGAAAAGTATGTTAGGAAGCATTCCACATCAAAAATTCTAGTTTTATCATTTACCTACTCGAGTACGAGCAGGAATTAAGCTCGGGGAAGCTTGATACGTCTCCAACGTATCTATAATTTTTGATTGTTCCATGGTATTATATTATTTGTTTTGGGTGTTTAATGGGCTCTATTATGCACTTCTATATTATTTTTGGGACTAACCTATTAACCGAAGGCCCAGTGCAAATTGCTGTTTTTTTTCCTATTTCAAGGTTTCGCAGAAAAGGGATATCAAATGGAATCCAAACGGAATAAAACCTTCGCAAGCATCTTTTTCGGAACAAATGTGATGCAGGAGACCTGGAGTGGACGTCAAGGAAGCAGCGAGGCATCCACGAGGTAGGAGGGCACGCCGAGGGGGGCCAGGCGCGCCGCCCACCGTCGTGGGCCCCTCGCAGCTCCACCGACCTACTTCTTTCGCCTATATATATACTCATATACCCTGAAAACATCCAGGAGCACCACGAAACCCTATTTCCACCGCCGCAACCTTCTATACCCGTGAGATCCCATCTTGGGGACTTTTCCGGCGCTCCGCTGGAGGGGGAATCGATCACGGAGGGCTTCTACATCAACACCATAGCCTCTCCAATGATGTGTGAGTAGTTTCCCACAGACCTTTGGCTCCATAGTTATTAGCTAGATGGCTTATTCTCTCTGTTTGGATCTCAATACAAAGTTCAACTCGACTCTCTTGGAGATCTATTCAATGTAATTCTTTTTGCGGTGTGTTTGTCGAGATCCGATGAATTGTGGGTTTATGATCAAGGTTATCTATGAACAATATTTGGTTCTTCTATGAATTCTTTTATGCATGATTTAAATATCTTTGCAAGTCTCTTCGAATTATCAGTTTGGTTTAGCCTACTAGATTGATCTTTCTTGCAACGGGAGAAGTGCTTAGCTCGGGGCTCAATCTTGTGGTGTCCTTTCCTAGTGACAGCAGGGGAAACAAGGCACGTATTGTATTGATCCCATCGAGGATAAAAATATTGGGTTTATATCATATTGCTTGATTTTATCCCTCTACATCATGTCATCTTGCCTAATGTGTGACTCTGTTCTTATGAACTTAATACTCTAGATGCATGCTGGATAGCGGTCGATGTGTGGAGTAATAGTAGTAGATGCAGAATTGTTTCGGTCTACTTGTCACGAACATGATGCCTATATACATGATCATGCCTAGATATTCTCATAACTATTCACTTTTCTATCAATTGCTCGACAGTAATTTGTTCACCCACCGTAGATTATGCTATCTTGAGAGAAGCCACTAGTGAAACCTATGGCCCTCGGGTCTATTCTCCATTATATTATTTTCCCATCAACTCGCCAATTTTGGTCGTCGTTTAGTTTGCAATCTTTATTTTGCAATATATAGAACAAAAATACCAAAAATGTTTATCTTATTATCTTTATCAGATCTCACTTTTGCAAGTGGCCATGAAGGGACTCACAACCCTTTATTGTGTTGGTTGCAAGGTTCTTGATTGTTTGTGCAGGTACGAGGGACTTGCGTGTAGTCTCCTACTGGATTGATACCTTTGTTCTCAAAATAAAAGGGAAATACTTACGCTACTTTGCTGCATCAGCCTTTCCTCTTCAAGGGAAAACGAACGCATGTTCAAGAGGTAGCACACACACAGTCGATGGTTGTCCTACACAACACTCAATACTCGCGTGTGACACTTTCTGTGGGCCCGCGAGGTTGTCGTCCATCACTTTGACAAACAGCCGGCAGTGAGGTTAATTTGACCAGCAAGGTAGAATCTTTTTTGTTTGTGTTATGGTGGTATATAGTATGCATCGAAGAGGTGGGAGGGGACTAGCATATATACTATACGTACGCGTCCGTGAATAAGTATACCTCATTCAGTGTCGGGACTTTTTGGTTTCCGAGGCACGTGCCACATCAAAATTGTGAAATTGGCTATTCAAACATCACACATCACCTTTTTGGGCCACATGCATATCCTAGCTAGGACACTCACGTGTGACGCTTCCATCTGTGGGCCCATGAGGCCATCGTCGATGCAAGTATGCATCACTTTGACCTACATCGGTAGATGTTAATTAATTTCACCATCGATGAGGATTCTTTTGGGTTTTACATATATTACGGCAGGAGCATATAGTATGCGGTGAAGAGGGGGGAAGGGGACCATCATATGTAGTACGCTTGATGAACCTCGCTCTATGTGGGTGCATGGTTTATGGTTTTTGATTCCCGTGGCACATCAAAGTTGTGCATTTTGGGTATTCAACATATATATGTTTGGCCCACATGCAAAGCGGTGGTGGTTGTTCTCTCGCACCCACTTGAGAGGTTATCATCGATATCGATGCTTTCCATGTGTGGGCCCGCTTAGTCCATCACTACTTTTTGCCTGACAACAAGAGAGGTTAATTTGACTTAGGAGGGGATTATGATGTTTTCTCTGGGATGACATGCATGATACAGTTTGAGCACACACACATGCATGTGTACGCATGAATCCCTCCCATCGAGCCGATGTGGCTAGTACAACGACACATCATGAACCGATCTCGCTCTGTGTGGGGAGCTAGTGTATGATTTTTGATGGACGCGCCACATCAATGTTGTGTATTCAAACATGCATGTACGCATCACCTCCATACATATGCATGTAGTGGTAGCCTTCGAACGGCACACTCCCTTGCGTGGTGATCGACGACAAGCCTATATATTCGTGGGCTCGCTTGGACATCCATGATGACCTTGACCAACAACAAGATAGGTTACCATGGCGTATTCTTCATTTGGTTCGTGTTATCGTAGTATAGGTCATGGTGAGATTCAGACCTTAAGTTTGAGCACATACACTATGCACGCATGCATGCATGAATCCCCGTCGTTATCTTGAAGTGTGGTGTAACATACATATGCATCGTCAACCTAACCCTCACCCAGTGAGGGTATTTCTTGTTTAAAATCACGGTGCCACATAAAAGTTGTTCCATTCTAACTCAAAAACACACCTCTACATACATATGTTCGGGCCACATGCATGCAGTGGTTGTCTTCGGGGACTAGCTACTTTCGTGATTATTGGCAAGCTAGCCCATCTCCAGGGTCACATGGATGGCCATAACTTTGACCAACAATAAGAGAGAGGTTCTAGGACCAATGTGGATTATTCTTGGTCCGTTTTACAATCCATCTTGGTTATATATGCCTATCTGGCCCGCCGACAGAAAGTGTGTGTGTGTGGGGGGGGGGGGTTGCTACTTCGCAGTTTGCTACGTGAAACTCGTTTGGGGGGCATGCATTCATAGCTAAGGATTCCCTTCGTGGCGGCACGAGGGGGTGCTGCTAGCTACTTCGCACTTTGCTAGGTGAACCTCGGTTAGGGGGAGGGGGCATGCATTCATAGCTTAGGATTCCCTTCTTGCCGACACGCGGGGGGGCTGCTAGCTACTTCGCACTTTGCTAGGTGAACCTTGGTTGGGGGGGAGGGGGCATGCATTCATATCTTAGGATTCCCTTCGTGCCGACACGAGGGGGGAGGCTGCTAGCTACTTCGCACTTTGCTAGGTGAACCTTGATTGGGGGGAGGGGGCATGCATTCATAGCTTAGGATTCCCTTCGTGCCGACACGAGGGGGTGGGGCAAGCAATACCGTGTGCTTTGCGAGCGAGGTGCCACATCGAAGTTGCATTTGGTATTTAAAAATCAAACCACCCTTTTGATACATAAATTTGGTCCCCATGCAAGTGTGTTCGTGTTCTGACCTTCTCCCGCGTCATTTTTCGCCGAATTTATGAACATTAGACAAGTCGGATGACGCAATAGACACAATTAACTCAAACTAACCGTGTGCCACGCCGGTGCCCCTGTCACACACACATCCTCACAATACATTGGGCTCAACGAGGCTCCCCCTCTCAAAAATATCTGCCCGCCTCGAGGGTTTTTCTGTTTCATAACACACGGTTGTTATCTGTGGACCGTGTGCAATGTTTATTATTCCCAATCCCGCTCGCATCCCTAGAAAAGAGGTGTATAGTGGTCTCTTCGCCCGACGTTGCCGAGGAAGCTGACGACCATTACTGGCGGCAGGCACTCAAGTAGCGGGATAGATTATGTGTGCATGCCTCGGCCATCGACTACGGCATCGAGGTCATCGACAGCGACGTCCTGAGGCGGGCTATGTCACAGGTTAAGTGGCCCACCCCCAACCCCCCGGGTTCAACTGACGTCGATCTCATCCCTGGCCCCGCCGCTGATCTCCTCTGGCTCGTTGTCAACAATTTTCCATTCTACACCGCCATTGAGCCCCTTTTGTCATTTATGAAGGACACATTCCGCGACACTGGCTTGGGATCCACAGCTTCCAAGTCAGACCTCATCGACGGCGACCACGAGGAGGGCGCTCTCTCCGGCTCTTCCAAGGGGAAAGAGCCCATCTGCTCTTCCAAGGGGAAAGCGCCCGTCTGCGACATCAGGGAGGGCACCCTACAGCCGTGCTCTTACAAGGGGAAGGAGCCCATCTGCGACAACATAGAGGGCATCCAGGGTCCGTGCTCTTCCCACGGGAACGAGCGAATATGTGACAAGTGAGGAAACCCATGATTTGTTTTGCCATGCCTCTTCACAGGGGGAAACCCATGATTTGTTTTGTTGAGTCCCTTTTGTAGTCTAGTGAGAATATGTCCAGTTTTAATTGCTATATCTCGTTGTTTGCAGTATGCCTTGTTTATTTCAGCTGTTCACAGTGTGATGCTCTATATGTGCAATTATTCATTGTGCAGTACATTTCATCAATCCAGTTTTAAACATAGCGATAGGAATGTATATATTTGCTTGTTGTTAGGCCTGTTATAGCTAGCATATGCCTCTTTTAAAGTTTTTTGATTGTTCAGTTGTTTGTAGTTAGCATATGTCCAGTTTCAAATGCTATCTTTGGTTGTTCGTACTATGCCTTGTTTATTCCAGTTATTCACAATGCAATTTTCTATATGTGCAAGTATGAACCGCGTAGTTCAATTTAATCAGTACCAATTTCAACAATACCACTATGAATGACTACATTTGGTTGGTGCATCTTGTAGTTAACACACCTTTCCATTTTTATTTAACAATAACCAATGTACTTAGACCGGCACAATACCGGTTTGAATCACTATGTTTGCTTCTTGTTAAATGTTAGGCATGTTGCAGTTAGCAAACATTTCCACTTGTTTTGCTTTACTAGCATGCTTAAACTTATACACTTAAGCTATCGTTTGGAGATTATTTTGTCTGCCATGGATAATTTTGGTTGATTTTTAACCTGTTGTGCTTAACATGCTTCTTAATGTACCTACATAGGACAATTTTGGGAACGACTGCTATTTTCCATCGAGGTTAGTTTCATCCCATGGCTTATATCTGCTCACTGTTCAGGATATCGGTAGCTGGTACCATATAGGCCAGCGGCTGATAAGGGACTAATTGGTGAATCGGACTTTTAACTGAATATATCTGCAACCCACATATCGTTAGGTTAACTAGGTCCGTATGTAATATATCTGAGGCTACATAGCAACATGCACTATACTTGGTGTCTAAATATGCAATCCTAGGCTACATAGCAACAGGGAAGAGTGTTACATTAATGTTCTAATGATGTCTAGATATACGTAGAAGAGCAGCAGCAACAACAACAACAACAACACAATCCTGTTTGGATAATCAACTTAGCTAGAGGTTAGAGTTAGTTCCTAGCTCATGACTAACCCTGAACTAACTCCATCCAAAGATTTGTTAGGATGACAGGGTTAGATTGACAATAAATGCACTAGGAGAACTAGCTCCAATTAGCACCTCTTGGGTTGGATAGTTTTTTGGGTGGGTTATTGATGCAACTAGCTCAAACTAGCCCTCATGTTTAGATATACTTTAGGGCTATTTGAGCCCTAACTAGCTCAAACTAAATGTAACCCATGGGTACAGCAGTAGTTAATCAGCCGATAATTTGTAAGAATGCACTAAACTCCTTCCGACCCATAATGTAATATGTTAATTCATCTAATATTTGAGTATATTGTTTGTTATAAGTTACTTCCTTCGTTCCTAAATATTTGTCTTTTTAGAGATTTCAAATGGACTACCACATACAGATGTATATAGATATATTATAAAAGAGTGTTGTACTACATCATTGAGAAATTGCTATTTAGCTTCTAATATTAACTTGGTGCTTTTAGGTAGATATGTCATTGGTAAAGATCCGCGCTTCAACCCTTTCTGCGTATGGGGCGATGAGATATCGATGAACCAACATCAAGTGAGGAAGCTGATAAAGATTGTTAGTAAAATGGGTCCAACGATGGAAATTAAACTATTTGTTTACACTTTATCCAAGACAACATCGAACTATAGGATGGTAAGTAAGAACTCTGCAGCCTTCTTTTTACTGCCCATAATGAGGTGTGTTAGATGAGAATGTCTGAATCTTTTTTCTTTGAAGTGGTTGCCGAAGTAGTTTACTCAAGATTACCTCTCAAACTACATGATTAGTGGGCATGCAAAGGTTAAAGTATTTCTACGAGAACACGATGATTATCTTGATGTTTTCATGAAGACCGTGAAGGATGGGCGGTCGGCCATCACAAGGGGTTGGACTAGAGTCGTGCGTGCCTTCTGCATAGAGGAGGGCACAATATGGGCATTCCGCTTCACCTTGTTCAACAACCAGAATATATTTTGCCTCTTTCTTTACCATCTTTAATAGTACAAGTATACAACTGTGGTTCATCATTCTTTATTCGGTTCTTATGTAATTCTTGAACATATGAACCTATGAACCGAATAATGCATTGGTTGTTTGAACCTGATGGATATGAATAAAGCTGTAGCATACATTCAAATTCAAATTCAAATACGGTAAAATTTGAAATAGCAGCAATTCAGTTACGGTGAAATTACGCTCTCTAGGTTGTTACGGCACACACGGTTGGTAAAACACAAATGTTTGCCATATACACCATAATCCGAGATGCTTCACAGAGAGGAAACGTGTGTAAGCATGCACACAGTTTCCATTTGGAAAGCGTGTGCGATGTCAGACAATATCACAGACGGTGCTGGCAAGCTAACGTTTGTGTTAGTTGCCTTATCGTACACAATTCGCAACCATGAACTGTTTCTGATGAAGTATGCATCGGAAACGTTGCACCACAGAATAGCGTGTGCGATAGTTGTCATGTACGACAATGTTACTATGGACCGAAGTTTCATTATCCTGTCTGACACTCGTATGACGATTAGCTAATCTTCTAACAATGAACCATTTGTGATGGGCCGCGCATCATACACATTCTATAATAGTGAATGATGGGCCGCGCATCATAAATGTAGCACCACAGAATACCGACTGCGATTGCAATGCGAGCAGAAACGAGTAGGAGTACTGTAGGGGCCCTATCCCCGATGGTTTCTGGGTCGTGTGGGAAGGACCCCCCTATCACCCACACTCACTTCGCGATGGTTCCAAATGTCGTCGCGGAAAGAGGTTAAAAACCATTTGTATAGCACCGACGCGCACCAGTGGTTGCAAGTCCATTCATATTTTATTTTTGCATTATATCTAATGTATTTCAACTTTACCATGACCTATACCCCCTGATACAAACCATAGATTCATCAAAAAAAGCACACAACGCAAAGAAAACAGAATCTGTCAAAAACAGAATAGTGTGTAGCAATCTTGAAACTTCGTATACTTCTGTAACTCCAAAAATTCTAAAAATTAAGGAACATGTAGGAAATTTGTATATCAATCTTGTGTAAACAATTAAGAATTTTTCAACACTTCTGTGATTTAATAAAATTATTTTACTGGACGCAAAAGTTTTTGTATTCCAACATGATCAAATCAACTATCACGAAACATAATCCCAAAGGCTTTACTTGGCACAAACACTAATTAATACATAAAATCACAATCATAACAGAGTCATAATTGTGCAAACACTTGATGTCACTTAAAGCTATGTCGGTATTTCCCCAAAGAGGAAGGGATGATGCAGCACAACGGCGATAGGTATTTCCCTCAGATATGAAACAAAAGTTATTGAACCAGTAGAAGAACCAAGCAACACAACGTAAATAGCACCCGCACACAAATAACAACTACTTGCAACCCGACGTGTGAAAGGTGTTGTCAATCCCTTTCAGGTAGTGGCACCCCAAGATGGGCAAACAAACGTGAGAGACTTGTAAATACTGATAGATCGAACGCCTAATAAAATAAATTGCAGCAAGGTATTTTTGTATTTTTGGTTTAATAGATTTGAAAATAAAAGGCAAATAAACTAGATCGCGAAGGCAAATAATATGATAAAGAGACCCGGTGGCCGTAGGTTTCACTAGTGGCTTCTCTCGAGAAAAATAGCAAACGGTGCATAAACAAATTACTGTTGGGCAATTCATAGAACTTCAAATACTAATGATGATATCCAGGCAATGATCATTACATAGGCATCACGTCCAAGATTAGTACATCGACTCCTGCCTGCATCTACTACTATTACACCACACATCGACCGCTATCCAGCATGCATCTAGTGTATTAAGTTCATGAAGAAATGGAGTAATGCAATAAGAACGATGACATGATGTAGAAAAGATCTATCTATGTAGAGATAGACCCATCGTTTTATCCTTTGTAGTAGGGATACATACGTGACAGTTCCCCTTCCGTCACTGGGATCAAGCACCGTAAGATCGAACCCACTACAAAGCACCTCTTTCCATTGCAAGATAAATAGATCAAGTTGGCCAAACAAAACCAAAATATCGAAGAAGAAATACGAGGCTATAAGCAATCATGCATAAAAGAGATCAAAGGAACTCAGATACTTTCGTGGATATAAAAAGATAGATCCGATCATAAACTCAAAGTTCATCTGATCCCAACAAACACACCGCAAAAGGAGTTACATCATATGGATCTCCAAGAGACCATTGTATTGAGAATCAAAGGAGAGAGTGGAAGCCATCTAGCTACTAACTACGGACCCGAAGGTCTACAAAGAACTATTCACGCATCATCGGAGAGGCACCCAATGGAGGTGGTGAATTCCATCCGTGATAGTGTCTAGATTGGATCTGGAGGTTCTGGACTCTGCGGCGGCTGGAATTGATTTTCGTTGACTCCCCTAGGGTTTCGGGAATATTGGGGCTTTTATAGAGCAAAGAGGCGGTCTGGGGGCACCCGAGGTGGGAACAACCCACCAGGGCGCGCATGGGCCTCCTGGCGCGCCCTGGTGGGTTGTGATCTCCTCGGAGCACCCCCACGCGCAGCCTTGGCCCATTAGGTGTCTTCTAGTCCATAAAAAATCTCCGTAAAGTTTCGTGGCATTTGGACTCCGTTTGGTATTGATTTTCTATGATGTAAAAAACATGCAAAAACAACAACTCGCACTTGGCACTAGGTCAATAGGTTAGTACCAAAAAATGATATAAAATGACGATAAATGATTATAAAACATCCAAGATTGATAATATAACAGCATGGAACAATCAAAAATTATAGATACGTTGGAGACGTATCAACATCCCCAAGCTTATCTCCTACTCGTCCTCGAGTAGGTAAGTGATAAAAACAGAATTTTTGATGTCGAATGCTGCCTATCATGTCATATCATATTTCTTTTCTTTATAGCATGGACATTTGGACTTTTATATTGTTCAAAGCAATAGTCTAGTTTTGACATGATAACTTAAATACTCAAGCATATAAACAAGCCACCATGTCTTTCAAAATATCAATGCTAAAATAAGCTATCCCTAGCCTATCATGCTCAATCATTGTGAAAGTGCAACCACCCCTGGGTGGTTTTGGTAATTCCTAACAACATATAGCCCATTGAGCTAATGCTATTTCAAGATAAATATTTCAGGAAAGCTCAATGTTTGGCCTGGCATGGATTAGAAAGTGGACCCATCAAAATACTAAGAACACATGTTAACTCAAGCTCAAGACTCTACATTTTAGTTTTAGTGATCCAAGATCACATTGAGTCCATAGGAAAAGCCAACACTATTAAAAGGGTATGAGGTGTTGCTTAATGAGTTACTTGCTCAAAATGCTTAGTGATATGCTCCAAAACCCTCAATTACTTTTCCATATCCACATATGTCCCAAACCAAAAGTCAAACTCAGCCCCACCGAAATTTCCTACCTGACGCCACCGAGTTCACTTGACATAGCCACTGCCACAAACCCTAGTCATTTCGGTCTCACCAGTAGGGATGCCGGTCTCACCGAGATGGGATTGCATCCTCTCTGTTTCCCTTCGTAAAGTTTCGATCCAACCGAGACGAGCGATCGGTCCCACCGAGATTGCAATGCAAACTCTCTATTTCCCCTTCGTAACATTTCGGTCTAACCGAGATGAGCGAATCGGTCCCACTAAGTTTGCCTGACCAACTCTCTGTTTGCCTATTACCAAAATCGGTCGCACCGAGTTTGTGTAATCGGTCTCACCGAGATTACATTATACCCTAACCCTAATGGAATCGGTCACACCGAGTTGACATGTCGGTCCCACAGAAAATCCTAACGTTCACATTTTGAACAAAATCGGTCTGACCGAGTTTGATGATTCGGTCCCACCGAGTTTGGTGATTTGTGTGTAACAGTTAGATTTTGTTTGGAGGCTATATATACCCCTCCACCCACTCTTCATTTGTGGAGAGAGCCAACAGAACATGCCTACACTTCCAATATACATTTTTTGAGAGAGAACCACCTACCCTTGTGTTGAGGTCAAGATATTCCATTCCAACCACATAAATCTTTATCTCTAGCCTTCCCCAAGTTGCTTTCCACTTGAACCCTCTTTCCACCAAATCCAAGCCTATAAGAGAGAGAGTTGAGTGTTGGGGAGACTCCGTCAAGATTGTGGAGCACAAGAGCAAGGAGTTCATCATGAACACAACATCTATTACCTTTTGGAGAGTGGTGTCTCCTACATTGGTTAGGTGTCACTTGGGAGCCTCCGTCAAGATTGTGGAGTTGAACCAAGGAGTTTGTACGGGCAAGGAGATCGCCTACTTCGTGAAGATCTACCCTAGTGAGGCAAGTCCTTCATGGGAGATGGCCATGGTGGGATAGACAAGGTTGCTTCTTTGTGGACCCTTCGTGGGTGGAGTCCTCCGTGGACTCGTGTAACTGTTACCCTTCATGGGTTGAAGTCTCGATCAACGTGGATGTACGATAGCACCACCTATCGGAACCACGCCAAAAATCTTCGTGTCTACATTGCGTTTGATCCATCAAACTCCTCCCTTTACCTTCATATGCAATTGTTTTATATTCCGCTGTGATACTCTTAGAATTGCATGTGTAGGTTAATTACTTGATTTGTGCTAAGTTGTTAAAATCTGCCAAGACATAAAATTGGGAAAAGGCTAGATTTTTATTTTGTCAAGTAGTCTAATCACCCCCTCTAGACATACTTTTGATCCTACAAGTGGTATCAGGGCATCTCCAGCCGTTGGCCCCCCCAGGACGCATAAAAATCGCCCCCTGGGGGCGAGCCGGCGATACACTCGGTGCTGGGGGCGGTTTTGCACCCAGTCGTCGCCCCTAGCTCGCCCCCAGGCGCCGAAATTGGCCCACTTTGCAGCCCAATTTCGGCGAATAAACGGCCCATATGGGCGAGAATAGGCCCATATTCGGCGTGGTTTTGCCGTGTTTCGGCGTCCAATTATCAACACAATTATTTCTTATCACATATTTCATCATAGAAAAATCAAATACTTCAACAAAATACTACAGCAACAAATAGTTCAATACAAATTATATAGTTCAACAAATAAAAACTCATATTTCATCACGCGGCATCCCCCTTGAGCCTCCATAGGTGCTCAATCAGATCTTTCTGCAGTTGATGATGCACCTATGGGTCTCGGATCTCCTGACGCATACTAATATAGGCAGTCCAAGTTGCCGGTAGCTGGTCATCAACTTCGGCTAGAGGACCCTGCCTGTAGTATGGTTTAGTGTCAAACACTGGGTCTTCTTGCTCGCTCTCGATGATCATGTTGTGCAAGATGACACAACAAGTCATGATCTCCCACATTTGATCTTTCGACCAGGTCTGAGCGGGGTACCGAACAACAGCGAATCAAGATTGGAGCACACCAAATACCCGCTCGACATCCTTCCTGCAAGCCTCCTGAAGCTTCGCAAACCTGGCGTTCTTGCCTCCTGCCACAGGGTTTGAGATCGTCTTCACAAATGTCGACCATCTCGGATAGATGCCGTCAGCTAGATAGTACCCCTTGTTGTATTGGTGCCCATTGATCTCAAAGTTCACCGGAGGAGAATGGCCCTCAACGAGCTTGGCAAAAACAGGAGAGCACTACAGCACGTTGATGTCATTGTGAGTTCCTGGCATACCAAAGAAGGAGTGCCAAATCCACAGGTCCTGTGTGGCTACCGCCTCAAGCACCACAATGCAACCGCCTTTGGCGCCTTTGTACATCCCCTGCCAACCAAATGGGCAGTTCTTCCATTTCCAATGCATGTAGTCGATGCTTCCAAGCATCCCAGGAAATCCTCTTGCTGCATTCTGGGCTAGGATCCGAGCGGTGTCTTCCACATTGGGTGTTCTCAAGTATTGTGGCCCAAACACTGCCACCACTGCCCGACAGAACTTGTAGAAACACTCTATGCTGGTGGACTCTGCCATGCGCCCATAGTCGTTGAGTGAATCACTGGGAGCTCCATATGCAAGCATCCTCATCGCTGTCGTGCACTTCTGGATGGAGGTGAATCCAAGAGCGCCAGTGCAATCCATCTTGCACTTGAAGTAGTTGTCAAACTCCCGGATGGAATTCACAATCCTGAGGAAGAGCTTTCGGCTCATCCGATAACCGCGCCGAAATGTTCTCTCGCCATGAAGTGGAGCATCAGCGAAGTAGTCGGAGTAGAGCATGCAGTAGCCTTGCAGACGATGCCGGTTCTTTGCTTTCACCCGCCCCGGCACCGAGCCACCTCGCCGCGGCTTTTCATTGCTCGCCAGCAGCTGGGCGAGGGCGGCGAGCACCATCAGATGCTCTTCTTCCTGGACGTCGGCCGCGGCTTCCTCCTCCAGCAGCGCGGCGAGCTCTTCCTCCTCATCCGAGTCCATCGCCGAGGTAGGAAAAACGCCGAATACCTTGCGCTCGGTGGGCGTGTACCCGCCGTTAAACCGCGCCTCCGCGGCCGGAAACGCCCAGCTGCTGTGGGAGGGGCTGCCGCGGTGAAGCGCTGCTATTTTCCGGCGGGGAATGGCTATCTAGCGGAGTAGGGCGGCGGCCGTCGCCGGATAATAGCTAGTGGTGGCCGAGGGCGCGGGGGGTGCGAGGCGAGTCGGGGGAAGAAAACCTTGACTTTTCCGCTGTCGGTGTGGGACAGGCGTGCTTTTCCCTAGCGCCGGAGCCCCCAACTGCTCCCCAGCGCGCCGGGTTCGGCCTGTGACCGCCAGGCGGAAAAAAGGTCCGAACCGGCGATTTTCGGCGTCCTGGGGGCGCGACTGGGCCGTTTTTTCGGCGCCGGCGCCGAAAAAGTGGCCTGGGGGGGCCTGTTGTGGGGCGCGGCTGGAGATGCCCTCAGAGCTTTGGTCTCCATTTGCTTTGATTTCCGTAGCTTTTGGTGATCATAGCCTTGGTTTCATAACCTAGGAGAGTATGGCGTCTAGCAAGGGAAATTACCACCGTAGAGGTCCTTACTTTGATGGTACTAATTTTGCTAGTTGGAAGCATAAGACGAATATGCATATTCTTGGACAGAACCTCGTCGTTTGGGATATTGTGTGTATTGCCTTGCAAGGTGAATTCTTTGATGGGAGAGAACCGAACCGTGAAGCCACCACGGAAGAGTTGAAGATGATGCAATACAATGCTCAAGCTTCTGATATTCTCTTCAACGGATTATGCCCCGAAGAATTCAACAAAATCAGTCGTCTTTCAAATGCAAAGGAAATTTGGGATACTTTGATTGATATGCACGAAGGTACCGACTCCGTCAAGGAATCCAAATTTGATGTGCTTCAAAGTCAACTTGACCAGTTCAAAATGAAGGATGGTGAAGGTGTCGCTAAAATGTACTCTAGGCTTGCTCTCATCACAAATGAGATTGCCGGCTTAGGAAGTGAAGAGATGACCGACATATTTATCATCAAGAAGATCCTAAGATCCTTGGATGGAAAATATGATTCCGTGTGCACATTGATCCAAATGATGCCCAATTACAAAGATCTCAAGCCAACGGAAGTCATTGGAAGAATTGTTGCTCATGAGATGTCACTTAAGGATAAGGAAGAGCTCCACAACAAGTCAAGTGGTGCTTACAAAGCCTCATGTGATTCTCCCACATCATCAAGTGAGAAACAAACCTTCAATGAAGAATTCATCCTAATGGTGAAGAACTTCTACAAGTTCTACAAGAGTAGAAGCAAGGAAAGAAGTTCCAAGTCAAGGTCCTACAATGACAAAAGGTCTTCAAGTCATGAACGTAATTGCTACAATTGTGGAAGACCCTGACACTAATCCAATGAGTGTACGGCTCCCTACAAAAGAAGAGAAGATTCTCCCAAAAGAAGAAGTAGAAGAGAGGAATCACCACCTAGAGAGAGAAGGAGTAGAGATGATCATTATGAGCGAAGACCCTCTCGGAGAAGCAAGGATTCAGAAAGAAAGGACAAGTCATCAAAGAGCTACACAAAACAAAGACATCAAGCTCATGTTGGTGAATGGGTATCCGGCTCCGACTCCGACAATCACTCTGAAAGAAGTTACCACCCGACTCCGAATACACTCAAGATGAAGGTGTTGCCGGTCTAGCACTTGTGTCAACAAACTCCTATGACATATTTGACTCACCAAATGAAGGAATTGGAAGATGCTTCATGGCTAAAGGCCCAAAGGTATCACACCCCGAGTATGTTGATTTCAATAGTGATGAAGATGATTTGCTAGGTGATGATGATTTACTTGTTGACAACTCTAGTTATGAAAACTATGATGAACTTGCTATTAATCATGCTAATCAAGATAAAATGAATGACAATGATAAGAACGAGATTGAGAATCTAACTAAAGAACTAAACACTCTTAAATTAGCTCATGAAACTACCTTGGAAGATCATCGAGAACTGTTAAAGACTCATGATAAGCTACGCTTTGAAATGCTCATCCTTGAGCAAGAGCATGAGTTCTAAATGGCAATCAATGACGATCTTCGCAAGAAAAGTTCTTCTTACATTGCCAAGCATTTACTCTTGTCTACTTACATGCCACAAGTTAAATCTAGCAATAAGAACAAGAAAGATTCTTCTTCTAGTAGTAACAATAATCATGCTAAAACCAATGTTGTTGCTTCTAGTAGTTCTCTTGATTCCACTAATGATTCTCTTAGCCAAGTTACACTTGAGAAAGAAAATAGCTTATTGAAGGGAATTATAGAGAAAGGTGTTTACAAGAGTCTTGACGAAAGTAAGCAATTTGTGGAAATTGTACACAAGTAAGCAAGACACCGGAAGAATCAAGGTGTTGGTTTTGAACGAAAGTTCAATGCCAATGGAGTTGAGTGGGAACAAGATCAATACACTAAGACGAAGTTTGGTCCCCAACAAGAGAAGTATGATCCTACTTCTTTCCAAGGAACACAAGATCAAGATGATCTTCCACCACAAGACCACAAGCTAAAGGGCAAGGACAAGCTTCAAGAGGAGATTGATGTATTTTAAGAAGCCCCTAAGGCATTGGTCAAGTGGGTTCCCAAGACTACATGAAGTTCTACTTCATCAAGTACGACTACAACTCCAAGGATTCCCATCAAGATGGCGTTGATCCCGAAGAAGAAGAACTAGAGAGTTCTTGAGGGTGAATCCGCCAACATACTTCACTCATATCATTTTGGCAAGGACAAGTGCAAACAACTTCCATATCTTGCACTAGTTCAAGGAGTCACAAACCCTCTTTTTGGTAAGACAAGGGACAAGGTAATCTAACGCATTCATGGACATCATCTCATGTGAATATCACTCTATGTCTATGGATATCCTTGTTTGTTCCTTGTGGGACTAACTCGTGTAGGTATTGAAAGTGCAACTCACTCCAAAGGATTGCTCTGAATGATCTACATCAACTTTGAGCACCTACATCTTCAACACCTACATGAAGTCATCATCGACAAAACCCAAGGTTAGTTCATCCCTCCTAAGGGGGATATCACATCTAGGGGGAGCTTTAATCTAATCCGTTGAGCTAAAGAAACTGTAACAATGTGAACATAAAAATGCATTATGTAAAAGTGGTAACCCCACTTGTGCTTAAACGATGAGTATGACCCATGATCAAATGTTCTCACTTGGCTCCTCACTCAATATACTTATATATAGATGACCTAGTCATCTCCAAATTGCTTGATAGATGCTAGAGGATTGTGCATGCTTAGCCACATATTTCATTTTCCATCTTATTGTGTGAGCATGTTGGTTGCATATTTTACTCATTCGAGGACATCCATTTGTTGCTTTGATTGTTTGGCTTTTTCTCTTTTTTGCTAAATGGATGGACAAGAATGCCTAAGGACTTCCTCTAGCTATCTATGCTTTTCTCGTCTCAAACTCTATTCATGCTACATCACAAAGTTTGATCAAGTCAGATTCGAACCACTGTGTGTGAGGAGCACTCGGAGTCCCCGATTCATCATAGACTTAAACTTCCAAAACATCTTTGTGCATTTCGGTATGACCGAGTCATCCATTTCGGTCACACCGAGATCACTAAGTTGATATAGGTTTTCAATCTCGGTGCAACCGATTTGAACTTTTCAGTCACACCGAGTTGTAGTAACCGCTTGCGATACTGCATCTCGGTGCCACCGAGTTGTTCCACTCGGTCACACGGATAGGGTCAGGATATATATACCCACGGGTGAGATTTTGGAAATTACTTCAAACTCCTGAGCCCGCACGTGTGTCCTCCTCTGCCTCCTCGGGTCTCTAGATCGTCTCATCGCCACCAGTGACCTCCTGCCATTGGTTTCCATTGCCATCAATGGAAATCTACTCCATCGTTGTCGCCGTAGCGAACTCCCGCCGAACTAGGGTACGGTCATTTCGACCCTTGTGCTATTGCTTTACCTCTGATTCATAGCACATTGTCTTGCCATGATCCTTACCACGTATGCAAACACTCTATCCACTGAAAACATCCTTTAGGTTAGATTTGATTTGAAAATTTAGGGTTAGGTATCCGCCGAACTCATCCCGGACCAACCGAGTTGAAGAAATCGGTCTCACCGATTTGGCTTAGGCCATAGCACTTGCAATTTTCGGTCTAACTGAAAATTGCAAATCGGTGTGACCGAGTTCGATTATCTGTGAAGCCCTAGCAGTCTCAGTGCCACCAAAATGTGACTCGGTCTGACCGAGTTCACTAGTTTAGGTTCCAAAAGCTGCTTCGGTATCATCGAGTTTAGAAATCGGTAGCTCCGAAATGCTTTATGTAGAGAACTAAAACTAAAATTTTAAGTTATCTGTTTTGCAAAAACTCTGCACTTTGTGATGCTCATCCACTCTATCTCATCTACATCTTTTCACAGGGTCTGCTGTCAGTGAGTTTGCAGAGATGTCTGATCAAAGTGACAGTTAGAACAGGTCTGAGGAACATGTGCAGCTGAGTGAGGGTTCAGATCCCTCGAGCACTTCTGATGATGGCAGCAGGAGCACTCCCAGCAACTTGCCAAAGACAACCACCAGATCTAGGAAGAAGAGAACCTCAGAATCCGAGGATGAGGATTATGTTGCCACTAAGGAGGAAGTAAGCTCCAAGAAGAAGTTCAAAAAGGAGTATGGCACAACTGCTACAGTTAAGCCAGGAATGAATAAGAAGGCTCCAGCAAAGAGAATTCCTATGTCTAAAGCTAGAGCCTCTACTCAAGAGACAGTGGATTTCACTCTTGAACACAAAGAAGGTGGAGAAGGCAAGAAAAGGAAGGAGAGGGTCAAGAAGACCATTGCCAGAGTCATTAGCAATCCCTCCATGATGAGAGATCCCTCTAAAGAAGAGGAAGAGGAACAGGATGCTGCACCCACACCCAAAGCTCAGAAGCTTATGGGAGATGCTATAAAGTCAGGGGCTGTTCCATCAAAGCCCAAGACAGCTCCCAAAGCTCCAGCTCAGATGCCCAGTAAGCCCAAGAGGAACACCAGGAGTATACCTGCTGAAGAAAAGAACAAGGCCCTAGTGCCTCAGGCTGAAGAAGATGATGAGTCTCTTATTTTGACAAAATTGAAACCCAAGATTCCAGACCACAATGATACTCATCTAGTTGCTGAGAACATGCACATCAGGAAAGATTCATGACTGAGATTGTGGAGAGAGTCTGATCCTTATGCTATGAGGAGGAAGACTGCAGTTGACTACCGGTTTCATACAAAGGAACAACAAGACTTTTATGAAACTATTTTTCTTGACAAGAGGCCCATTGTCTGTGACATGAGATGGGTTGATTAGGAATACATCTAGGAGAATGAAGATTACTTTCCAGGAGTTTATGACAGCTTAAAAGCATGTGGAGTAGATGAGTTTGTTGGACAGAAGCTCACAAAATGGAATGATGAGCTGATCATGCAGTTTTACTCCACTGTTCACTTTTACCCAGATGGGAAGATCATATGGATGTCAGAAGGTAATAGGTACCAATCCACAGTTGAACAATGGGAAAAATTGATAAATGCCCGAGAAGAACATGAAGATGACTTGGATGTGTATGCCAAGAAGAACAAGGACCACATCACTATGGCTAACATGTGCAAGGAGATCCCAGATAAAGCTTTGGAGACTCACAAGCTTGGATATGTACATTTCTGGTTGTCTGGTCTGCCTACTATCAAGTGGATCCTAAGGCACACTCTGCTACCCAAGTCAGGAGATCACAAGATGATGAGAGGGCACTCTATCAACCTGCTACAGCTTTTTGATGTCCCTTAGAAGTTCAAGGTCATGAGTCTGATTGTAGAGACAATCAAGAGGATTACTGCTGACCAAAAGAGAAGCTGCGGGTATGCTCCACACATTCAGGAGCTCATCAACTCCAAGATGGGCACATGAACATATCTGTTGGATAAGGAGCATCTACACCTGTATCCTGATTTTGAAGATAATACTATTGTGATGAATGATGAGGAACCATCATCAGTTCAAGCACAGGAAAAGAGAGCCAAAGCAAAGGCTGATAAAGCTGCCAAGATGCAAAGTGTTGAAGAGGCATCTCAAGTTTTCCTGAAGACCAAGCAAGATCAACTTGCATATCTGGTCTAGTCTACACTGATGATTGAGAAGGGCTTGGCCACCCTCACTCGAAACCAGGATAGCTTGGAGAGGATCATAGAGACCAAATTTTATAATCTTGATCTGAAGGTAACTAAGATTCAAACAATAGTTGAGCAGCTTCAGGAGGAAGCAGAAGAGAAGAGAGGCAAGGCAACCATAGATGCATTTCCGCGAGTGCCAAGGAGTCAGAGGTCTATTGCCATGACAGTGACAGATTCTAGAGCTACGGCATCAGCACCAGCAGCTATAGCTCCAGTGCCACCTCCAGCAGCCACTCCACCAGCTCCAACAACATCAATAGGTGCCTTCGTCCTTGGATTTCTCTCTACACCTCCTCCCGAAGACCAAGCCTGAGAGACGCATAGCACTATGTATATTTGAACTTTTTGGTAACTTGGTGCCAAAGGGGGAGAAATATGTATAGATCATATGCTTCGAGAGAGTGTTTTACGTCTTTGCCTTTGGTTGAACTTTTTATTGTGTTAGATACTTTATGTCCTTGTGTTATATTCTTGTATTATCATGTGATTGATCATTTGCTACCTTAATGCTTGTTTAGATGATACTATCTTTTATATCCATATATGATCATTCACTTGCTTGGTGATGAGTGTATGCTTTTAAATTCTATCATTTTGAGCGCTCCACCAAGATGTATGTGACATGGAAGAGTAACCCATGATCCTAATCGATTGTGCATTTCCATTCAAAAGCAAATTTTAAATAATGCACAAATTTAGGGGGAGCTCTTGCTTATCACATACTTCTCAAAGCGACGATGCTTTTCAATCTTACTATCATCTGTCGAAGCTTTGATCTATATATTGTCACCAATTACCAAAAATGGGGAGATTGAAAGTGCAACTATCCCTAGGTGGTTTTGGTAATTCCTAACAACATATAGCCCACTGAGCTAATTCTATTTCAAGATAAATATTTCAGGAAAGCTCAATGTTTGGCATGGCATGGATTAGAAAGTGGACCCCTCAAAATACTAAGAACACATGTTGGCTCAAGCTCAAGATACTATATTTTACTTTTAGTGATCCAAGATCACATTGAGTCCATAGGAAAAGACAATACTATTAAAAGGGGATAAGGTGTTGCTTAATGAGTTACTTGCTCAAAATGCTTAGTGATATGCTCCGAAACCATCAACTACTTTCTCATATCCACATATGTCCCAAACCAAAAGTCAAACTCGGCCCCACCGGAATTTCCTACCCGGCGCCACCGAGTTCACTTGACATAGCCACTACCACAAACCATAGTCATTTCGGTCTCACCGATAGGGATCTCAGTCTCACCGAGATCGGATTGCAACCTCTTTGTTTCCCTTCGTAACGTTTCGGTCCAACCAAGATGAGCGATCGGTCCCACCGAGATTGCAATGCAAACTCTCTATTTCCTCTTCGTAACGTTTCGGTCTAACCGAGATGAGCGAATCTATCCCATCGAGTTTGCCTAACCAACTGTTTGTTTGCCTATTACCAAAATCGGTCCCACCGAGTTGGTGTAACCGGTTTCACCGAGATTACATTATGCCCTAACCCTAACGGAATTGGTCCCACCGAGTTGACATGTCGGTCCCACCGAAAATCCTAACGTTCGAATTTTGAATTAAATCGGTCTAACCAAGTTTCATGATTCAGTCCCACCGAGTTTGGTGATTTTTGTGTAATGGTTAGATTTTGTGTGGAGGCTATATATACCCCTCCACCCACTCTTAATTTGTGGTGAGAGCCATCAGAACATGCCTACACATCCAACATCCATTTTCTGAAAGAGAACCACATACACTTGTGTTGAGGTCAAGATCTTCCATTCCAACCACATAAATCTTGATCTCTAGCCTTCCCCAAGTTGCTTTCCACTCAAACCCTCTTTCCACCAAATCCAATCCTATGAGAGAGAGTTGAGTGTTGGTGAGACTATCATTTGAAGGACAAGAGCAAGGAGTTCATCATCAATACACCATCTATTACCTTTTGGAGAGTGGTGTCTCCTAGATTAGTTAGGTGTCACTTGGGAGCCTCCATCAAGATTGTGGAGTTGAACCAAGGAGTTTGTATGGGCAAGGAGATCACCTACTTCGTGAAGATCTACCCTAGTGAGGCAATTACTTCGTGGGCGATGGCCATGGTGGTTTGTATGGGCAAGGAGATCGCCTACTTCGTGAAGATCTACCCTAGTGAGGCAATTACTTCGTGGGCGATGGCCATGGTGGGATAGACAAGGTTGCTTCTTCGTGGACCCTTCGTGGGTGGAGCCCTCCGTGGGCTCGCGCAACCGTTACCCTTCGTGGGTTGAAGTCTCCATCAACGTTGATGTACGGTAGCACCACCTATCGGAACCATGCCAGAAATCTCTATTTCTACATTGCGTTTGCTCCCTCAAACTACCCCCTTTACCTTCATATGCAATTGTTTTACATTCCGCGGCTATACTCTTAGAATTGCATGTGGAGGTTAATTACTTGACTTGTGCTAAGTTGTTAAAATCTATGAAGAATTAAAATTGGGAAAAGGCCAGATTTTTATTTGGTCAAGTAGTCTAATCACCCCACCTCTAGACATACTTTCGATCCTACACATTCATCCATTCATGAAACACACTCGCATATTAACTACACCCAATGCTCAAGCACGATCATAGTGCCTCCTAGCTGGTGCTTTTATAAGAGAAGATGGAGACTCAAATTCAAAATAAAAATTGCATGATGTAAAAGAAAGGCCCTTTGTAGAGGGAAGTTGGGATTAGTAGAGGTGCCAGAGCTCAAAGCGAAAAACTTAGAGATAAAAACATTTTAGGAGGTGTATCCATCTCACCAACGAAAATGACTTAGAGTTCCCTACACTTTCCATGCTAGATATATCATAGGCGGTTCCCAAACAGAAAATAAAGTTTATTCCTTTTTCAACCATACTTTCACTTTACATGGTCAGCCGTATCCACGGTTGCCCTCCATACCAACACTTTCCAAGGAATTTATTATTTCACATCATAAAGTAAATTCATTTTTCATTTCGGGACTGGGCATCCCTAATACCTTTGCCTTACTCTCGTGCAATGACAAGTGAATAAACACTCATCGTGAGAATAACACATCTACCATGGAAAATATTAGCCACCCCTCACTGCTCCGCGAGTGAAATGAACACACAAAAGAGAAGTTTATTTTGAAAATTAGAGATGGCACATACAAATTTTCTTAGAACGGCAAAAGAATACCGCATATAGGGAGATATAGTGGACTCATGTGGCAAAACTGGTTTAAAGGGTTTTGGATGCACTAGTAGTGATTATACTTAGTGCAAAATGAAGGCTAGCAAAAGATTGAGAAGCGACCAACAAAGAAACAAATAATCTCATAAGCAAGCATTAAGCAGAATTAACACTGAATAATGCACCACAAGTAGGATACAATTTCATTGCACAATTATTCACTTTCGTGCTTGCATAGGGAATCGCAAACCTTAACACCAATATTCTTACTAAAGCACAATTACTCATCAACATAACTCACATATCACATCATCATATCTCAAAACTATTACTAAGAATCAAGTTTATTTTATCTAATGATCTTCATGAAAGTTTTTATTATATACTTCTTGGATAAGGTTTTTGGATGCACAAGTAGTTATCATACTTAGTGCAAAATGAAGGATAGCAAAAGATTGAAAAGTGACCAACCAATAAACAAATAATCTCATAAGCGAGCATTAAGCATAATTAACACCGAATAATGCACCACAAGTAGGATACAATTTTCATTGCACAATTATTGACTTTCGTGCTTGCATAGGGAATCACAAACCTTAACACTAATATATATTACTAAAGCATAACTACTCATCGACATAACTCACATATCACATCATCATATCTCAAAACTATTACTAAGAATCAAGTTTATTTTGTCCAATGATCTTCATAAAAGTTTTTATTATATCCTTCTTGGATATATGTCACTTTGGAACTAATTTCCATGTGTTGCTTTTGACAAACTCAAACAAATATAAGTGAAGATCATGAGCATAATTTTTCTTTCTCTCAAAATAACTTAAGTGAAGCAAGAGAGGATTTCTTGAAAATTTTACTAACTCTCATAAAAATTTAAGTGAATCAAGAAAGCATTTCTTCAAAAATACTAAATCACAACGTGCTCAAAAAGAAATAAGTGAAGCACTAGAGCAAGTCCATAGCTCATAAAAAATTGAAGTGAAGCATCGAGAGAAATTCTAACAAGTCATGACATAATTTTGGCTCTGTGGAATAGATGTGTCCACCAAGGAATCAAGACTTAAAACACAAAATAAAACCGGCAAAGACTCATATCATACAAGAAGCTCCAAGCAAAACACATAGTATGTGACGAATAAAAATATAGCTCCGCGTAAAATACCGATGGTCGTTAGAAGAAAGAGGGGATGCCACTCGGGGGCATCCCCAAGCTTAATTGCTTTCTCTCTTTTGGATAATATCTTGGGATGCCGGGGCATCCCCAAGATTAGGATTTTCTTACTCCTTATTCCTTCATCCATCGTAAGATAACCCAAAACTTGAAAACTTAAATCACACAAAACTCAACAAAACCTTCGTGAGATCCGTTAGTACAAGAAAATAAACCACTACTATAAGTGTTGTATGAAACCAATTCATTTTTTGTTCTTGCATTATATCTACTATATTGAAACTTTTCTATGGCCAAAACTCATCAAATAAAACCATAGAGCTATCAAAATAAGCACAAAACGCAAAGAAAACAGAATCTTTCAAAAACAGAACAGTCTGTAGTAATCTGGGTGATTCGAATACTTCTGTAACTCCAAACATTCTGAAACATTAGGACAACCTGAGAAATTTGTATGTTGATCTACTGTAAAAGGAATGGGTATTTTATCGCTCTCTGGTTAAAAATGAGAATTGTTTCCGTGAGCGCAAAAGTTTCTGTTTTTTTAGCAATGTCAAACAATTATCACCCAAGAAGATCCTAAAGGCTTTACTTGGCACAAACACTAAGTAAAACACAGAAAAAACAATGAAAATAGTATCATAATTATACTAACACTCAAGAATAGGAAGCAAAGAGCAAAAATAAATTTTATTCATTGGGTTGCCTCCCAACAAGCACTATAGTTTTACGCCCTTAGCTAGGCATAAAGCAAGGATCTAAGTTGTGTCATCCTTGTTTCGAGATCCATAAGATGCCCTCATGATTGATTCTTATGGTGGCCTAATTCTTGTTCTAGGGGATTGTTCCATACCCTTCCTCAATGGAAACTGGAGCTCAATATTGCCTTCTTTCATATCAATCACGGCAACAATAATGCGTAAAAACGGTCTACCAAGAATAATTGGATAAGACAATGGGAACATAATTCCTATTTAAAATAATAAGAACATCATTAATTCTCCCCATTGGCTTTTTAATAGTAGAATCCGCCAAGTGAAAATTCAAAGAACATGATTCAATATCGGTAAGACCAAGCACATCACATAACGATTTCGGAATAGTAGAAACACTAGCACCCAAGTCACATAAACCAAAACCCTCATAATTTTTAATCTTGACTTTGATAGTAGGTTCCCATTCGTCATGCAATTTCCTAGAAATTGAAACTTCTAATTCCAATTTTTGTTCAAGAGCTTTCATCATAGCATCAACAATATATTTAGTAAAAGCTTTATTTTGTTCATAAGCATGGGGTGAATTTATGAGGGATTGCAACAAAGAAATACAATCAATGAAAGAGCAACTATCATAATTAAAGTCTTTGTAATCCAAAAGAGTGGGCACATCACTAACTAAAGTTTTGACCTTTTCAAACCCACTTTTATCAATTTTCTCAACAAGATTTTCACCCTCTGAATCATCAGGACGCCTTATAACTAAAGTTGACTCTTCTCCAGTCCCGTTTTCATCAATCTTAACTTTACTAAACAAGGAATCAATAGAAGAAACACCAATCATTTAATGATCTTCATCACTTTTACGAAAATAATCACTAGAAAACGCTTTTTTCTAAAAATTATCTTTTAGCTCTAAGCATAGTGGCTCTTTTCTTACTTTCATCCATAGAAAAATGAAGAGTGTTAATTGATTCATCAACCTTAGGCACAAAAATTTTCATCTTGAGATTTTCCACATCATGAGAAATTATATCAACACTTCTAGACAAATCATCAATCTTATTCAACTTTTCTTTCATGGAAGTGTTGAATTTTTTTTGCGTGTTGATAAATTCTTTAATTTTATTCCCAAGATCAGAGTTGTCCCTATTATTATTATAAGAAGGATTTCCATAGGAATTACCATAATTATTAGAGGAATTACTAGGAAAAGGCCTAGGATTAAAATTACCTCTATAAGCATTGTTGTTGAAATTATTTCGAGAGATAAAATTAACATCAACGGCATCAGTACTTTGCTCAATCAAAGTAGACAAATGCTTATCATTGAAATCAATAGGAGCACTTTTACTACCAACCAATTTCATAAGAGCGTCAACTTTTTCACTTAAAGAAGAAATTTCTTCAACCGAATTAATTTTTTTACTAGTAGGAGCTGTTTCGGTATGCCATTGTGAATAATTTGCCATGATATTATCAAGAAATTTGGTGGCTTCACCCAAAGTAATTTCCATAAAAGTACCACCCGTGGCGGAATCTAAAGGATTACAAGAAACAAAATTCAATCTGCATAAAAAATTTGTATGATCATCCAAAGATTTAACCAATGAGTTGAGCAATTCCTTAGCATCATTTTCGTCCTTTCCGAAGATTGTGCAACATGCTCATGTTCAAGTTGCTTGAAATTCATGATCTGGGTTCTAAGGGAAAAAATTGCGGGCAGAAAATACTTAGTGATAAAAGCATCTTTGCACCTATTCCTAGAATCGATACTATGGCGAGGCAAAGAAGAGAACCAAATTTTTGCAGAATCACGGAAAGAAAATGTAAATAATTTCATCTTCACAACATCATTGTCCACATCTTTTTTCTTTTGCATATAATTCCACGAAGGTATTAATATGGGACGCGACATCCTCATTAGGAGTACCGGAAAATTCATCTTTCATAACAAGATTCAGCAAAGCAATATTAATATCACAATTCTCTGCGCTAGTGGAGGGAGGAGCAAGCAGAGTGCCAATAAAATCATTGTTGTTGGTATTTGAGAAATCACACAACTTGGTGTTCTCTTCAGTCATGATGACTACACGACAAGATTGCACTCAAAAAAAGATCCGGCAAGAAAATGGCAAACAGAAAAGAGGGGCGAATAAAATGGCAATTTTTTGTGAAGTGGGGGGAGAGGAAAACGAGAGGCAAATGGAAAATAATGTAAATTGTGAGGATATGAGATGTGTGATTAGGAACTTGGTATATGTTGAAAATCCTCCCCGACAATGGCGCAAAAAATTGGTGCATTGACGGGGAAGTATCTTGACTTGATCCTCCCCGGCAACGGCGCCAGAAATTGGTGTGTTGATGGGAAACTATGTTGACTTGATCCTCCCCGGCAATGACGCCAGAAATTCCTTTTGATGTCGCTTGAAGCAACATCGGTATTTCCCCAAAGAGGAAGGGATGATGCATCACATCGACATTAGGTATTTCCCTCAGATATGAAACCAAGGTAATCGAACCAGCAGGAGAACCAAGCAACATAATGTAAACATCACCTGCACACAAATAACAGCTACTCGCACGTCGACGTGTAAAAGGGGTTGTCAATCCCTTTCGGGTAGCGGGGCCCCAAGATGGGCAAACAGACGTGAGAGAGTTGTAAATATTGATAGATCAAACGCTAAATAAAATAAATTGCAGCAAGGTATTTTTATATTTTTTGTTTAATAGATCTGAAAATAAAAGGCAAATAAAATAGATCGCGAAGGCAAATAATATGAGAAAGAGACCCGGGGGCCGTAGCTTTCACTAGTGGCTTCTCTCGAAAAAAATAGCAAATGGTGGGTAAACAAATTACTGTTGGGCAATTGATAGAACTTCAAATACTCATGAAGATATCGAGGCAATGATCATTACATAGGCATCACGTCCAAGATTAGTAGACTAACATCATCTACTACTATTACTCCACAGATCGACCCCTATCAAACATGCATCTAGTGTATTAAGTTCATGGAGAAACGGAGTAAAGCAATAAGAATGATGACATGATGTAGACAAGATCTATCTATGTAGAGATAGACCCCATCGTTTTATCCTTAGTAGCAATGATACATACGTGTTGGTTCCCCTTCTGTCACTGGGATCAATCACCGTAAGATCGAACCCACTACAAAGCACTTCTTCCATTGCAAGATAAATAGATCAAGTTGGGCACACAAAATATCAGAGAAGAAATACAATTCTATAAGCAATCATGCATAAAGATATCGAAGAAACTCAAATACTTTCATGGATATAAAAAGATAGATCTGATCATAAACTTAAAGTTCATCCGATCCCAACAAACACACGGCAAAAAGAGTTACATCATATGGATCTCCAAGAGACCATTGCATTGAGAATCAAATGATAGAGAGGAAGCCATCTAGCGACTAACTAAGGACCTAAAGGTCTACAAAGAACTACTCATGCATCATCGGAGAGGCACCAATGGAGGTGGTGAACCCCATCCGTAATGGTGTCTAGATTAGATCCGGTGGTTCTGGACTCTGTGGCGGCTGGAATTGATTTTCGTCTACTCCCATAGAGTTTCTGGAATATTGGGGTATTTAAAGAGCAAAGAGGCGGTTCCGGGGGGCACCGAGGTGGAGACAAACCACGTGGGCACGCCTAGGCCTCCTGGCATGCCCTGGTGGGTCGTGCTCTCCTCGGAGCACCCCCAGGCGCAACCTTGGCCCATTAGGTGTCTTATGGTCCATAAAAAATCTCCGTAAAGTTTCGTGGCATTTGGACTCCGTTTGGTAATGATTTTCTGTGATGTAAAAAACATGCAAAAAACAGCAACTGGCACTTGGCACTATGTCAATAGGTTAATACCAAAAATGATATAAAATGACTCTAGAATGATTATAAATACTATGTCAACAGGATGGAATAATCAAAAATTATAGATACGTTGGAGACGTATCAACACTCAAGAACAGAAAGAAAGAGGCAAAAACAAAATTTATTCATTGGGTTGCCTCCCAACAAGCGCTATCATTTGATTCCCCTAGCTAGGCATGATTCACAGATTCAAGTATTATCATCTTTCTCTTTATTTTCCTTAGGTGCATTTTTGTGAGGAGGTTTTGCAAAAGTAACTTGAAACACATTATCCATACAAACTTTAGCATTATCAAGTTGCTTATCAACAAATCCCCTTTGATTTCTGGCAACAATCCAAGAATAGTGTTGCCAGCGGGCACCAGCGCGCGCCAGCGGGTGCAGTTTCCATATCGGTGCAAAGGAGACCGCACAGGCGCAGGTTCCCGAGGGGTGAGACAAAGGTTTCCCCTTTGGTGCAACAAGACCGAAGACTGCAAGGACGGCAGGAAGGATGCCATCGCCGAGCCCACCACCGCGTCACCGCCTGCCTTCTTTGTAGGCGAAGACCATCTTTTTTCAGGATAGGAGTGTCCTTGTGTTCCCGCTCAAATGGCCCTCGTGGGATTCCCTTCCCGCCTAAACATTTCGGGGGAAGAGGACCCTGGCCGCCTATATAAGTAGCTAGGGTTCCATTATAGAGGGGGATCGGCCCATTGGGACTTAGACTAGAAAAGGAGCAAGAACATCCGCCTCCTCACCCTTCTTGAGCTCGCCTCCTGAGATCAGGAAACCACTGTACTTGTTCATACTCGAGCCCTCGCGAGGCCAATCCACTAAAGCAGGACGTAGGGTTCTACACCGCAAGGTGGCTTGAACCTGGGTAAACTCTTGTGTGCTCTACTTGTTTGCTGGCTTGCATTCCATTCCCACCACCAGGAGAAGAGTGAGGCACTAGGTAGACGTGTAGTGGGAGAGATCTTCGTCACGCCCCTGTGTTCGAATCTTAAGGGTTTTACGGAGCCCGAAATCTGACATTTGGCACGCCAGGTAGGGGGCGTGTCAAAATCTCGCCTCTCCGACGACCTCGCCTCCCCTCTTTTGCCCTGTGTCGCCATGGTGACACCTGCCGGCGGCATCCGCGCGGAGGCTGGAGTCGTCCCGTGGCTCGGGTGGCGTTGGCGGACCGCATCACTCACGGGCGCTTCGTCCTCCACGTCGACGACCCCATCGCCGGCCCAGCCACTGGGGAGTGGCCCGCTACGCCACTCCCATTTCCCCTGGCCTCGCCGGTGGCGCTTCTAACTGCCCAGGAGATGCTCCGACACCGGCCGCCTGGGGCGGGGCTTGACACTTGACTGCCGGTGGGCTCAGCATCCTCTCTACGGAGGCATTTGGTCGTCTGCCGGTGGCCTACGGGCAGCTCCTCCCCACCAAACCCTTCTCGGGAGTCGCGGGCTCGGTCGTCCCGCTCGGGCAGGTCCGCCTCCCCGTCACCTTCAAGACGCACGCCAATTACCGGACCGAGCTCATCGACTTCGACGTCGCGCCTGTACACCTGCCCTACAACGCCATCCTCGGCTCCCCGGCCATGGCCAAGTTCATGGCGGCGACTCACCCGGGCTACAACATCGTCAACATGCCCCGGAGCAGTGGGACCATCAGCATCAAAGGAGACACCAAGGCCGGCCTTCAGGTCCTCGAGCATGCTTATCGAGCTGCTGCCGCGGCTCGCCCAAGTGCAGAGGAGGCTCCGGAGGCCGCCGAAGCCACTCCAGACAAAAAGAAACAACTCTTCTCTCAGGATCGCGCCGAGACCAAGTAGGTACCCGTCGATGAGGGAGATGCGAGCTCCACTTTCACCATCGGCGCGGGCCTGCTTCGAGAGCAAGAGGAGGCATTGGTGGCCTTCCTCAGGGCGAACAAGGACGTGTTCGCATGGAAGGCGACCGAACTGGTCGGGCTACCTAGGCACATCATCGAACACACCTTACGGTGTGCCCGAACGCACGACCTATCAAGCAAAAGGCGCGGCAGCAGGCTCCGGAAAGGCAGGCCTTCATCGTCCAAGAGACCCGGAAGCTGGAAGAAGCAGGCGTTATCCGGGAGGTGCGCCACCTTGAATGGTTGGCCAACCCCTCATCGTCCCGAAGAAAGGGGGCAAAGAGCGCATGTGCGTCGACTACACGAGCCTCAATAAGTTCTGCCCTCAAGACCCGTTCCTCTTCCTCGCATCGACCAGATCGTGGACTCAACGGCCGAGTGCGACCCGCTTTGCTTCCTCAATGCCTTCTTGGGCTACCACGAGATCAAAATGGCAGTACAAGACGTCGAGAAGACGTCGTTCCTGACCCCATGCGGGACCTATTGCTACATCTGCATGCCGTTCGGGCTGAGGAATGCAGGCGCCACCTTCCAGCGGCTGATGCACATCACCCTCGGCCCTCAGCTCGGGAGGAACACAGAGGCCTACGTCAACGACATCATGGTCAAGTCCAAGGAGGCCAAGACCCTTGTCAGGGACTTGGAGGAAACGTTCGCCATCCTTCGCAAGGTGAACTTGTGCCTCAACCCAGAAAAAAATGTGTGTTTGGGGTCCCCTCGGGCAAGCTCCTGGGATTCCTGGTCTCGCACCGGGGCATTGAAGCCAACCCGGAGAAGGTCAAAGCCATCGAGAGAAATAAGCGGCCCACAACCCTGAAGCAAATGTAGAAACTTGCGGGATGTGTGACGTCCTTGGGTCGTTTCATCTCGAAGCTCGGCGAGCGCGCCCTCCCCTTCTTCAAGATCATGAAGAGGAAGGGGCCTTTTGAGTGGACTCCGGAGGCCGACGCTGCCTTCCATGATCTCAAGAAGTACCTCACCAGCCCGCCGGTTATGGTGGCGCCAAGGCCTCAGGAGCCCTAGATCCTTTATCTCGTCGCTACGCCTCACTCCGCCAGCGCGGCACTGGTAGTGGCACTAGAGGAAAGGGTAAGTGGCCAGAGCTCGCGGAACGACCCGATGCCCTCCGGAACTCCGCTGCCCCATGACACGACCTCCGGAGCCGACACGGCCGCAACGTCTGGCGACCCTGCCGGCCTGTGTAGAGCTCCTGAGCCATCGGAAGCGCCTGAGGGTCCCGCATCACCAACCCTCATGGAGCATCCCGTGTACTTCGTCAGCACGGTGCTCCGCGACGCTCGCTCAGGCTACCACATGCCCCAAAAGCTACTGCTGGCGCTCCTTGTTGCTTCCAGGAAGCTGCGCCACTATTTTCAAGGCCATCCCATCAAGGTCGTCTCCGCCTACCCCCTGGAGAAGGTACTCCGGGGCCCGAACATCGTCGGGAGGGTTGCTGAGTGGAACATCGAGCTGCAGGCGTTCTAGCTGGAGTTCAGCACCACGTGGGTCATCAAGGGGCAGCGTTGGATGATTTCGTGGGAGAGTGGACCGACGCTCCGGACCAGGGGGCTGGCGAGGACCGCTCGCTGGCCCCAGGCGACGAAACTCCGGATGGATGAGTGGTATATTTTGATGGTGCCTTCTTGCGCCTTGGCGCGGGGGCTGGCGCCGTGCTGGTATCACCCACTCAGGACAAGCTCCGCTATGCTATGCAACTTTGCTTCCAGCGTGGCGAAAAGGTCTCCAACAACATCGCGGAGTACGAGGGCCTAATCGCCGTGCTCAAGGCCGCGGCCGCATTAGGGGTGAAGCGTCTCACCATCAAAGGCGACTCGCAGCTCCTCGTCAACTTCTCTAACAAAAGAGTACAAGCCCAAGGACGAACACATGGAAGCGTATCTGGAGGAGGTGCGCAAGATGGAGAAGCGGTTCCTAGGGCTAGAGCTGCAACACGTGCCGAGGGGCACGAATAAGGAAGCAGACGACATTGCCAAGCGGGCCTCCCGATGAGAGCCGCAGGAACCAGGTGTCTTCGAGGAGCGCTTACTCAGGCCATCGGCGGCGCCACCTACTACGGAGCCGGCATCCACGCGTGAGGGGCTGCCAGCGGCTCCCGAGGTCG
The DNA here is from genome assembly GCF_003073215.2 of Triticum urartu. Lineage (NCBI taxonomy): Eukaryota > Viridiplantae > Streptophyta > Magnoliopsida > Poales > Poaceae > Triticum > Triticum urartu. Next base: position 236,064,120 of record NC_053027.1, on the reverse strand, counting down.
GCGCACCACCCTGTGGACCGCCCTCCGGAGCCCGCCTGCTGCTCGCCGCTGAACCTGAGGAAGATTGCTGGACTGAGGAACTCAAGGCATACCTACTGCGCGGCACCTTGCCGGAGAAGGAGGAAGGCGCGGAACGTGTTGCTCGGCATGCCTCGGCCTACTGCATCCAAGACAGTGAGCTCTACAGGAGGCGCCCTAATGGCGTCTCGCTAAAATGCATCTCGAGGAGGCAAGGACAGGAGGTGCTGGCCGACATCCACGGAGGGGATTGTGCCCATCATTCATCATCCCGCACCCTCGTGGGAAAGGTCTTTCGTAGCGGCTTCTACTAGCCCACAGCGTTGGACGACGCCACGGAGCTCGTGCGAGCCTGCGAGGCATGCCGGTTCCATGCCAAGCAAATCCATCAGCCAGCGCAAGATCTTCAGACCATCCCGCTCTCCTGGCCCTTCGCGGTCTGGGGGCTGGACATCCTGGGACCATTCCCCCAAGCGGCAGGGGGCTACCGTTTCCTCTATGTCGCCGTCGACAAGTTCACCAAGTGGGCCGAGGTGGAGCCGGTGCGCATGATTCCCGCAAGATCGGCCGTCAAGTTCATCAAGGGCCTCGTGACCCGCTTCAGCGTCCCCAACCGCATCATCACAGATAACGGTTCGCAGTTCACGAGCAATCTCTCCAGATCATATTGTGCTAACCTTGGAACGCAGATCTGCTACGCCTCAGTGGCCCACCCAAGGAGCAATGGTCAGGCCGAACGCGCCAACGCAGAGGTCCTGCATGGCCTAAAGACGCGCAGCTTCAAGAAAAAGCTCGAGGCCTGTGGCAGGGGCTGGATCGACAAGCTCCAATCCATGCTGTGGTCAATCCGCACCACCGCAACCAAACCTATGGGAGAAACCCCGTTCTTTCTCGTTTATTGTGCGGAAGCAGTCCTCCCTCACGAGGTCAAGCGTTGCGCCCCACGGGTCTTGGCTTTCGATGAGGAACGCCAGGACGCCGCCAGGCGGATGGACCTCGTGCTCGGCGAGGAGGGCCGCCGCGGAGCTGCGCTCAGGGCAGCGCGATATCAGCTGGCGCTACGGCGGTATCATTGCCGCAGCATCCGCTCAAGAACATTGGAAGTTGGTGACTTGGTCCTGAGGCGGGTCCTCTCCAGGGAAGGGCTACACATGCTCTCGCCTATGTGGGAGGGCCCGTTCAGAATCGCCCATGTCTCTAGGCCTGGCGCTGTGCGCCTGGAGACGCAGGATGGGATACTCATCCATAATTCCTGGAACATTCAGCACCTCAGGAGGTTCTATCCATAATCAAGGCTCCGTGCCCGTGAAGGTCTCCACTCGTGACACTCTCACGTAATAATGAGTTGGAGCTGTACACACCTCGGAGTCTCCTGTGCGTTGCCTACGGGCCCTCAGATCGGGCTCCCACCCACGTCCCAGTGGCAGTCCTTAGCTCCGCGTTGGGAAGAAGACGTAGCTAGGGGTCGAAGGCGACCTTTTTCCTTTTTTTTGCCTTGGTGTTTGGCTGTCAGCCTTTTCTACTTCCTTGGCTGTCAGCCCTTCCTCTACCCCATGCTATGAAGTTTTCCGAGTTTATTGCGGTTTGCTATAGTTTCGCTCGTTCTTCTCGCGCTGCTCTCAAGTTCAGTTCTTTGGGCCGGGCTGCGCCGCTTATCCTCCCTTGCGCGCCTCGCATGTGGGGGATGGGATACGGCCGGTCTCAGCTCTCGGTTACCGTGACCTCACGACCTCACCTTGCCAAGCCTGCTCAGGCTCTGGCGTCAGGCTCTTCAGCCCTCATGACTTACTTCACCAAGCCTGCTCGGGCCTTGGCATATCAGTACTCGCTCCGTGCTCTTAAGTGAGCTCAAGGGCGCGAGCCCTCCTCAACTCACCAAAGCTCACCTACGCTCGGGGGCTCCGAGCCCGGCGGTCCTCATAACTCGCCTGGGGGCTCGTGACATCAGGAGGCCACCCGCCTCAGGACTTCGTCTCACGACAAGTCCAGCACACAAGCTAAGTAATTTCATCCAGAACGAAAATAACAGCAGACTTCCATTTCATGCATACATGTCATTATTCATTACACGCCCACCCGAGGCAGCTTAAACTAAATATAGGAAGGAAATGAAGAAAATCTAAAACGAGGGCCAGGTGGGTTCGGAGCTTGTGGATCAGTGTAGTCAGCACCTCAACCAAGTCGGAGCCCTACTCCTCGCACTTCACCGAAGAGCGGCGGCGCGAGGGCCCCTCCTCCTTGGCGAGCCGGGCGCGCCAGAGCGGCCGCCCAGGGTAGCCGCCGCTGCTAGAGGAGCTACTACTGCCACAGAGGGGGGACCCGCGGTGCCTGCCGAGGCCGAGCTTGCCTTCAGAGGAAGAGCTGCCCCTCAGGATGCCATCGCCACCCTCCTCGTCGTCATCCATCTCTGGGAAACACCCAAGGCGCCTTCCTCCCTCCAAGATGGCCTTGACAAGCAGCGACGACACCCCATCGTACTTGAAGTGGAGGGTGCACTTTCCCTGCAGCTGGCGCGCACGGGCGAAGGATTGCCAGCCACGACAAAGGAACACGTCGCCTGAAGCAAGGACCTCGACCCCCACCCAGAAGGCTCCGCTACAGCACCCGTCGGCTTGCAGCCAAACACCGTCGGGCCCTTCTTCCGGCAGTTCGGCGCGGAACCAGCGGGGAAGCCGGAGCCACATGCTTCCGTGTTTCTCCACCCACATCACGAATTCGGAGGCTGCATCGGAGGAGTGGAGTTGCACCCGCTTCCACCGAGGAGAGCCCGAGAAGCCGCACCAAGAGGAGAGCCCGAGAAGCCGCACCTGCTTCCCCGAGGAACCGTCACGGCCGTGGCGGCATGCTTGCAGGGACGCCCGCGGCCCCTCTTCAGCGGTGGCGAAACTAGCTCCTTCACACCCTTGCCCCTCTCTGCGGCGGAGGACTTCCTCAGTGGTGGAGGACTTCCTCAGCGGCGCCATGGAAATCTTGGGGCGAAGGGGAACAAGGGAAGGAGGGAGGATGGTGGCGCTGGCTTGAAGATGGCCCGGGGACTTCCTCCCAGGGCCTCATTTATAGGGTGAGGAAAGCCAACCATCGCTTGGTCATGGCCATGATGGCCGCGTCGCTCGCTCTAGGGAGTCGTCTAATCACACGATTACCAAGGTTGCGTGGGGAGTGGAGTCACCACGTCCCATCCAACCGTCACGCGCTAGCCTAGCCCGCAGTCTTTGGGGCCCGCGGCGCTTCGTCCTCGACTAGGCTTCGCCCAGAAGCCAACTCCACGCGCGCCTTGGGCCCGGGGGCAACTGTCGGCGTATTGGGAACCGGGGTACCTAGACTTGCCTGTCTGCAGCCCACGTCGCGTTCCTGGTACAGCCCGGTAGGGCCCAGCTGATCGACCAACTGCTCAAGACCCTCGCAAGGAGAACGACCCAGACCTCCTCAGGGAGCGGCCTCACCTAGGCTACGCCGGAGGGGTGACCAAGACCTCTCCCTAGAGTGGCCTCGGCTAGGCTGCTTCGGGAAGGCGGAGATCTCATGGCAAGGGCTGCCTCAGGAGGAGGCAGTGACGCAAGCCATGACGAACCATGCCAGCGGGCACCAGCGCGCGCCAGCTGGCGTAGTTTCCATATCGTTGCAAAGGAGACCGCACAGGTGCAGGTTCCCGAGGGGCGAGACAAAGGTTTCCCCTTTGGTGCAACAAGACCGAAGACCGCAAGGACGGCAGGAAGGATGTCATCGCCGAGCCCACCATCGCGTCACCGCCTGCCCTCTTTGCAGGCGAAGACCACCTTTTGTCAGGATAGGAGCGTCCTTGTGTTCCCGCTCAAATGGCCGTTGTGGGATTCCCTTCCTCCCTAAACATTTCAGGGGAAGAGGACCCTGGCCGCCTATATAAGTAGCTAGGGTTCCATCATAGAGGGGGATCGGCCCATTGGGACTTAGACTAGAAAAGGAGCAAGAAGATCCGCCTCCTCACCCTTCTTGAGCTCGCCTCCTGAGCTCAGGAAACTACTGTACTTGTTCATACTCGAGCCCTCGCGAGGCCAGTCCACTAGAGCAGGACGTAGGGTTTTACACTGCAAGGTGGCCTGAACCTGGGTAAACACTTGTGTGCTCTACTTGTTTGCTGGCTTGCATTCCATTCCCACCACCAGGAGAAGAGCGAGGCGCTAGGTAGACGTGTAGTGGGAGAGATGTTCGTCACGCCCCTGTGTTCGAATCTTAAGGGTTTTGCGGAGCCCGAAATCGGACAGCCGACATCGAAAATCTCTTTTGTACAGTTAGTGGTGAGATAACCTTGACGCCACCTAGTACTGGGGATGGAGTTCGGGAGTATTGCCACAACTCGTATAACGGATGCTTTTCGAAGGTTGAGGTACATGATTTCCGGAGTTTTCTAGGTTATGTGTTGACGGATGGATATAGTTGGAGCGTAGGGCTTGTTAGTTGTGTGATATATATTGTGCCTCCCTGTATCCCTAACACTAGATATTTGGTATGTGATTGGGTGATCCTTACCATTTATTTGTTCCTGTTGTACCTTGTTGTTTCCTTCATCAACCTTTATCTAAGTGGCTTCTCACCTTAATGGTCGTGTAATGTTAACTTTTGAATTCATTCATTCAATCTCTGTTCGAATGTTTATTGTGAAGACTATATGTTGCATTTTCTATCCATTAATTCAGCTTGTCTATCTGTCTATCACAGTTCTAACGGATGTCACCCTCTTCAGGATGGCCCCTCCAACGCGTCTGAATCCGGACCGCAATGATGGAGATTAGGCGAACCCTCCGCCTATGGCACCTCCTCCGCCATCGGAGGCATGGAAAGCTGTCATGGAAGCCACCAACACCAATACCCAGATGCTTTTGCAACTCTTGCAAGAGTGCAACCAAGGCCACGGAGACCAACGGAATCAAGTTCAAGGACAATTCAACAATCAGCCTCAGTTTGCTACCCTTAACCAGTTTCTTGCAAATCAGCCAAAGTCTTTCAGCAACTGTGCCGAGGCCATGGACGCCGATGATTGGCTCGTGGACATCAGCAAGCATTTTGAATTTAGCAATGTCAGGCTTGAGGACTATGTCAAGTTTGCTTCTTTTCAGCTCAAGGACCAAGCAGCTGATTGGTATCAGCAATACAAAGATTCCAAAGGAGGTCGAGTGATTACCTAGGATGACTTCTCCCGGGATTTTAAAGCTCATCACATTCCAACAAGTGTTGTTGAGAGCAAGCATGAGGAATTCCACAATCTCATGCAAAGAAGCATGTACGTGTATCAATACAACATCCAGTTTCAAAAACATGCTCGCTGCGCAAGGTAGGACGTTCCTAATGCATGATCTATCACTTCAGGGGTGACCTCAGAGAGGATCTGCAGATAGCGCTCATTCTTGTTTAGCCTACTCAGTTCGATCAGTTCTATAACATGGCCCTCAAGCAAGAAAGTGCTCAGCTTAAGTGCGAGGCTTCAAAGAAGAGATTCTGGAATGCACTTCAGTCTTCTTCTTCCTCACAAGAGGTAGCTAAGCAGCAGATGTTCTGGCTTCCTCCACCTCCTCCGTTTCGTCAGCCTTACCAGCAGAAGAACAAAGGTGGCCATGGATTTTCCCACCCACCCAACCCAGCCTATCAGAACAAGTCTCACACTCAAGCTCCGAAGTAAGGTCCTCCTACTCCTTATCATCATCCACTCACAGAAGTTACTTGCAACAAGTGTCAGCGGAAAGGTCACTATGCAAACAAGTTCTTCAACCAAAGGCGCCTTCCGCCTCCTCCTCCTGTGAGGTCCTCAAGCAGTGCAGTGGTCAAGCATAATCCCAAGGCTGCAAGGGTGAACATGATGAATGCAGCTCAAGCAGAGGATTCTTCAGAAGTGATCATGGGTAATCTTCCAGTTAATGGTATTCCTGCAAATGTTTTATTTGATACTGGTGCATCTATTTCATTCATATCAAGGCCTTTTGCATCCATGCACAATTTTCATATTGTTGATCTGCCTAAGATGATATCGGTTTCCTCTCCGGGTTTGTTCATGAATACCAAAATGATGGCTCCGGATGTTGGCATCAAGATGGGAAACTATAAATTTTTGTCGTCTCCAATGGTTATTGGCGACTCGGATATTGATCTAATTCTTGGAATGGATTGGCTTTCTAAGCACAAGGCTACCCTTGATTATGCTGCCAGGGAGATTAAATTGACACACTCTTCTTAGGATGTGATCATCTGTGCTGCTCATGATGAAACCATTTGGTTGTTCTCTTTCAATGAGAAGAGTGAGTTAGACGCTATCTCTCAGATTCCAGTTGTTTGTGAGTACCAAGATGTCTTTCCAGAATAGCTTCCGGGTATGCCTCCTCACCAGCCAGTTGAGTTCGTTATCAATCTTGAGCCCGGTACTGAACCCGTTTGCAAGCGTCCATACAAACTTGGACAAAAGGAGCTGAAGGAATTGAAGAAACATCTCAATGAATAAGAGCGTGTGGGTTTGATCAGACCGAGTTCATCTCCCTGGGGTTGTGGTGTTCTTTTTGTCCAAAGAAGGATGGCACAGACTGACTTTGCGTCGATTATCATCCATTGAACAAGAAGACAATCAAGAACAAGTATCCACTTCCCAACATCAATGATCTATTCGAGCAACTTAAATGTGCAAAGGTGTTCTCCAAGCTTGACCTTCATATGGGTTATCATCAGATTCGCATTCGTGAAGAAGAAATCCCCAAGAGAGCATTCAGAACAAGCTTTGGTTCTTATGAATATACTATCATGTCTTTCGGCCTTGTCAATGCCTCTCCAACATTCTCTCGTATGATGAACTTCATCTTCAACCCCTACACAAATGAATTCGTCCTGGTGTATCTCGATGATATCTTGGTGTTCTCCAAGAATAAGAAGGATCATGCCAAACATTTGTGATTCGTGCTTGACAAGCTCAGAGAGTATCAATTCTACGCGAAGTTCTCCAAATGTGAGTTTTGGCTTGATGAAGTTCTTTACCTTGGTCACATCATCTCTGCTAGGGGCATTGCCGTGAATCCAGAGAAGATTTCGGCAATTGTCAATTGGGAGCCTCCTCAGAATGTCAAGCAGCTCCGCAGTTTCCTTGGGCTTGCAAGCTATTGCCGAAGATTTGTTGAGAATTTATCAAAGATTGCTAAGCCTCTTTCCAACCTCCTCCAGAAGCATGTCAAATATTCCTAGACTCCTGAGTGTGACATTGTTTTCAACACTCTCAAAGAGAAGCTAGTCTCAGCTCCTATCCTAACTCCTCCTGATGAATCCAAGCCATTCGAAGTTTTCTGTGATGCCTCATTGCAAGGTCTCGGTGCCATGTTAATGCAAGAGAAGAAAGTTGTTGCCTATACTTCTTGTAAGTTGAATCCCAATGAAAGGAACTACCCCACTCACGATCTTGAGTTGGCGACAGTTGTCCATGCATTAATAACATGGAGACATCTCTTGTTGGGAAGGCAAGTGGACATTTTCACCGATCACAAGAGCCTCAAATATATCTTCACTCAACCCAACCTCAACCTCAGGCAAACTTGTTAGGTCGAAATGATTCAAGAGTACAATCCAAGTATTTAATATACTCCATGCAAGGCCAATGTGATTGCAGATGCTTTGAGCAGGAAGGCTTATTGTAATAGCTTAATTCTCAAGCCATTCCAACCACATCTTTGTGAAGCTTTCCGCAAGCTCAACCTCAAAGTTGTTCCTCAAGGTTTTCTTTCCAACCTTCAAGTCACTCGAACTTTGGAAGACCAAATTCGTGAGGCACAACTCCTTGATACCATCGTGAAGAGGGTGAAACACGGTATTGCCAAGGGCTTACCCAAATACAAGTGTTATCGCATTGATGACAGGGACACCTTATTCTTCGAGGACCAGATTGTGGTTCCTAAAGGTGATCTACGGAAGGTCATAATGAACGAAGCGCACAATTCTCTTCTTTCCATTCATCCAGGCAGTTCGAAGATGTACCATGACCTCAAGCAGTCGTATTGGTGGACTCAAATGAAGCGAGAGATTGCTCAATTCATGAATGAATGTGATGTCTTTCGAAGGGTGAAAGCGGAACATCAACGACCAGCTGGTCTCCTCCAACCTCTTGCTATTCCAGAATGGAAGTTTGATCTTATCAAAATGGACTTTGTCACTGGATTTCCCAAGTCCAAGCGTGGGAATGATGCTATCTTCGTTGTCATTGACAAGCTTACAAAAGTGGCTCATTTCCTTCCAATCAAAGAATCTACCACGACAGCTCCGTTGGCAGAGCTATACACCTCCAGAATTGTCTTGTTGCACGGTATTCCGCAATTGATCTCCTCGGACCGTGGAAGCATTTTCACGTCTAAGTTCTGGGACTCTTTCCAGAAGGCCATGGGCACCAACATTCGCTTCATCACGACTTTCCATCCTCAAACAAGTGGCCAAGTCGAGTTTCTCAATCAAATCCTCGAAGACATGGTCAGAACCTGTGTCATCTCTTTGGATATGAAGTGGGAATATTGTCTCCCATGTGCCGAGTTATCCTACAACAATAGCTTCCAAGCAAGTTCGGGCAAGGGCCCATTCGAAATCCTTTATGGCAGAAAGTGACGTACTCCTCTCAATTGGTCCGAGACAAGTGAACGCCAACTTCTTGGCAACAACTTGATCACATAAGCTGAAGAAATGTGTAAAGTCATCCGTGAAAATCTCAAAGTTGAGCAATCGCGCCAGAAGGGTTACTATGATAGCAAGCACCGTGACTTCGCTTTCGAGATCGGAGACCATTTCTACCTCCGAGTCTCTCCAATGAAAGGCACACAACGCTCCGGTATCAAAGGGAAGCTTGCCCCGAGATACGTGGGTCCTTTCAAGATCACTGCCAAAAGAGGCGACCTCGCCTATCAACTCGAGCTTTCGTCCAACTTCGTAAACGTGCACGATGTGTTTCATGTGTCACAGCTTCGCAAGTGCTTCAAGATGCCTGAGCGCACTATCAACTTCGAAGGGATTGATCTCCAAGAAGACTTGTCTTGTAATGAGCATCCCGTTGCCATTCTTGAAGAAGCCGAGAGCAAAACTCGCAAGAAGTCAATCAAAATCCTGAAATTTAAGTGGTCTCACCATTCCGACCAAGAACCACCTGGGAGCGCGAGGATCACCTCTGTTCCGAATATCCGGAGTTCTTTCACTCCTAGATCTCGGGTCGAGATCCTCTTGTAGTGGTGGAGAGTTGTAACGCCCCGGATGTAACTTTCCATAATTGTAACTCCAACTCTTGCCATTTCTGGCTATGTGATATGTTATTTCCTTTGCGGTTGGTTTTTGTGTTCGTTTTGCATTTTTTTCATGTCATGCATTCCATCTCATGTCATCATGTGCATCTCATTTGTATTCGTGTTCGTCTGATGCATCCGGTCATTTTCCCCGTTGTCCGTTTCGGAATCCGACACTCCCACATGCACCTGTTGCATCTCTCTGATCTCGTTTCGTGAGCGGGAGAAAAATGTTCTTGGAATGGGCTGAGATTTGTCGAGTGGCCTTGGTACATCACCGGTAGGCCGCCTGTCAAATTTTGTTCCATTTGGAGGTCGTTTGCAACCCAGCACCCCTCCAAAATAGCCCACTAGCCCATCTAAACCCCCTCCATGCTCTCCGTCGTTGTATCATGATCGTGTGGGCAAAAGCCGCACCTCATTTGGTGTAACCGCCCCAAAATTGGGTTATCAATTTTTGTGCTGTTATTCCTTACTGGCATTTGTTTTTAAATTTTTCGCCTAAGTTTGCTGGATGACTCTAAGAATTCTTGGCATTTCCAACCTTTCAAAATCTTGCTCATGTCTTTGTCAGTGGGCAAGACCTCATTTGCAGCATCTCAAACCCTAATTCCAATTTTTGGACTTTGAATATGCCCTTTGTGAATACAAAGGAGTCATCATTTTCCTTGATCTTTTGATCATCCCAATTGTTCCCACAGACCATCCTACCTTTCTAAACCCTAGATATGCAAAAATATTGGTAAGTCCTATGCAATAGTTTTCATTTGTGATTTATTCCTTTACTTGTCTTTCTGACGAATAAAATCCAAAGGCATAGCTAGTCATCTCCTAAATTCATGAGAATTTGTGGAGATGATATTTGTGCCTAATCTCAGCTCTCGCAAAAATATTGGCCACTTTTAAATAAGGGAAATTGCCTTTTCCTATTTTAAGCCAATATTGCATTTCTGCCATTTTCCAAAGGAGCTACCATTTTTATAGCAAGGAAAATTCCCAAATAATTTGTGGAGCTTTTACTTGATATACCTTCACCATTTCCATCCAAATCCATGATTCAAAGATCATAATTTGAGCACATGATCCAATGCAAGTTTCTGCCCTGTCTGAAATTTTTGCAAAGGAAGTGCTTGAACCCTTGATCCATTGGAGGTGAAATTTTGCAGGGTATTTAACATTGATAAATCAGCTCTAGATTCCAAAAATCAGCTCAATTCATCTATCCAATATTCCTTGGCAATTTTCTCAAGTTTCTGGTCAGATTGCTTGTCTGTGAGGGAAGTACCCTCATAGATGATCAAAATGAGCTGAAACTTTTCCATCTGTCTCTAATGACCATATCATCATTTTCCACCAAAATTCAGCTCATTCCATTGAACTATGTGAGCACAGGAGCAATTATCTATTTCTGTCCACATTTTCAGTTTGTGAAGCAAGTATATTATATATTGCTCCATTATGGCTTAAAACATTCCCAAGCCTTATCCTAGCCCTGTAACCTACCTCCACAAAATTTTTGCTCATTTCAGTCAGCCATTTGGCCTGAAGATTTTTCTCAAGTTTCTGGGCAGAAATAATAGACGTGAAGGAAGTACCATCTTGGCAAGTCCATTTGGTATGAAATTTTTACAGCATCATTATATGCCCAAATCATCAAGCTTTGTCAAGTTTTAGCCTAATCCATCACTCCTAGTGAGTGCTTCTTCATCATTTGATTTCTGGACCAAATTTGGTAGTTGCACTTCAACTATATTAAATCTTTGTCCAAATGACCTCATAATTCCCAGGACCGTAGTCTTTGCTACTCTAAGCCTCCCAGACATCAATTTTACCTTTTAACCTCTCTGGTTTTACCTCTAGGATGTGGTCAAGTTCGCTACAGCAAACTTGTGTAGCTTAGTTTACTCAGCTCCCTTTGTTTATGCTCGTTTCTTTACCGTGGTAATACTCTACCTTGGATGGACTACGCTGTAGACATGAGCTGGCATCATTAAAGAACCGAGAGCGCGCCTTGCCCGTGGTGACCACAAGAGTAGACAGCCAAAACAGTTTTCTACGCACTGTTCTCGTCGGCAGCGCTGCTCCGACCGGCTCTGGCCTCCGCATTAATGTCCTACACCTCCCTCTCGAAGTCTTATTCCCTCTGGACATCTGGCCCCCTCTGTTTTCTTCTCTGGCGAGCCGTTCCAACGACCGAATAGTGAACTCCATGGCCATCGTCGCCTTCCTCGCTTCTGTCCTCCTCCTACTCTCGTCTCCAAGCGCTGCTCGTCTCCGTGAGGCTCTGGCGTTGTCCGATTCCTCCTCGTCGCCTTCCCGCCGCTTCCCGTGAGCCTTGGCTGTGCCTACCGACACTGCGCCGTCGTCGACGCACGGACACGTCGCCTGCCATGTGCCACCTCCTCCCCTCACCCTCGAGCTCTCCCCGTGGCTATAAATAGCCCTCCCGAGCCCCCTCGCAGTCCACAACCCTCCCCAACCACTCGCAGCTCTCCCCCTTGCCTCGGAGCTCCCCATCCCCTCCAATGGCCGAAGGCCACCGCCCAAATCGCCCTTGACCACTCCATACTTGAAGCCCTTCCCTTCCCTTTATTCCTCATGCGCGGCACCCCCAGGAGCTCATGAAGGCGCTCCTATTGTCCGTTCTATGGGGAAGCCCCACTGTCGCCACCTCTCTCATGTCGAGCTGCATCCGGGTCTCCCGAGCTATGGCGCTGACGCTGCAAGCCGCCTCGAGCCACCCTTCTGCTACCTACAGGCACGGCGTGGACTGGCAGAGCTCCAGCGTGCATCTCCTGGCCCTCTCGTGCCGCCAATCGCCGGCTCTGGCGAGAGCCGCGGCACACCTCTGCCTTGGCGTTAGGATGGAGAAGAAGAACCAGGTGGGGGAGAGAGAAGATGCCATGAGCCCTGCCTGTCATTGTCTCGGTGCTGACGTGGCGGGACCACTGAGTGGATTAAGTGGAGATGCCTCCCGCGTAGTACGCTTTCCCCTGGAGAAGGCGTATTATGTCGCGGTTGATGGAGTCTTGGACTAAGGGGTCCTCGGGCGTCCGGCCTATTATCCATGGGCCGGACTGATAGGCTATGAAGATATGAAGACCAAAGACTGCACCCGTGTCCGGATGGGACTCTCCTTGGCATGGAAGGCAAGCTTGATGACTGGATATGTAGATTCCTTTCTTTGTAACCGACCTTGTGTAACCCTAGATACTCCCGGTGTCTATATAAACCGGAGGACTTAGTCCGGATAGGAGACTCATTATCATAGCCATACAAGCTAGACCTCTAGGGTTTAGCCATTATGATCTCGGGGTATATCAACTCTTTTAATACTCATATTCATCAATATCAATCAAGCAGGATGTAGGGTATTACCTCCATAGAGAGGGCCTGATCCTGGGTAAACACCATGTCCCTTGTCTCCTGTTACCATCGACCTTAGACGCACAGTTCGGGACCCCATACCCAAGATCCGCCGGTTTTGACACCGACATTGGTGCTTTCATTGAGAGTTCCTCTGTGGCCCCTTCAATCGTCAATAATGATGCTGTCCAAGGCGAAACTTTTCTCCCCTGACAGATCTTCGTGTTCGGCGGATTCGCATTGCGGGCCAATTCGCTTGTCCATCTGGAGCAGATCGAAAGCTACGCCCCTGGCCATCAGGTCAGATTTGGGAGCTTGAACTACGTTGCGGACTGATGACCCACAAGTATAGGGGATCTATCGTAGTCCTTTCGATATGTAAGAGTGTCGAACCTAACAAGGAGCAGAAGGAAATGATAAGCGGTTTTCAACAAGGTATTCTCTTCAAGTACTAAAATAAGTGGCAACAGATAGTTTTGTAATAGGATAAATTGTAACGAGCAACAAGTAACAAAAGTAAATAAAGTGCAGCAAGGTGGCCCAATCCTTTTTTAGCAAAGGACAAGCCGGAACATACTCTTATAATAGGAAAAGCGCTCCCGAGGACACATGGGAATATCGTCAAGCTAGCTTTCATCACGATCATATGATTCGCGTTCGATAATTTGATATGTGGGTGGACCGGTGCTTATGTGATGTTCTTACTTGAACAAGCATCCCACTTATGATTAACCTCTATTGCAAGCATCCACAACTACAACAAAAGTATTAAGGTAAACCTAACCATAGCATGAAACATGTGGATCCAAATCAGCCCCTTACGAAGCAACGCATAAACTAGGGTTTAAGCTTCTGTCACTCTAGCAACCCATGATCTACTTATTACATACCAATGCCTTCCTCTAGGCCCAAATAATGGTGAAGTGTTATGTAGTCGACATTCACATAACACCAATAGAGGCTAGACAACATACATCTTATCAAAATATCAAACGAATACCAAATTCACATGACTACTCGTAGCAAGACTTCTCCCTTGTCCTCAGGAACGAATGTAATTACTCACAAAGCATATTCATGTTCATAATCAGAGGGGTAATAATATGCATATAGGATCTGAACATATGATCTTCCACCAATTAAACCAACTAGCATCAACTACAAGGAGTAATCAACACTACTAGCAACCCACTAGCACCAATCCCGGACTTTGAGACAAGAATTGGATACAAGAGATGAACTAGGGTTTGGAGATGAGATGGTGCTGGTGAAGATGTTGATGGAGATTGCCCTCTCCCGATGAGAGGAGAGTTGGTGATGAGTCGGAGGGAAGTATCCCCGGCAGAACAGCTCTGCCGAAGCTCTAGATTGGATCCGCCAAGGTTCCGCCTCGTGGCGGCGGAGTCTCGTCCCGAAAAGTTCCTCCTTATTTTTTTCTCATCGAAACACCTCATATAGGAGAAGATGGGCATCGAAGAGCCACCAGGGGGCCCACGAGGTAGGGTGGTGCTCCCTAGGGGGGTCGCGCCCCCACCCTCGTGAGAAGGGTGTGGGCCCCCTGGCCTTCATCTTTGGCGTGGATTTTTCTTTATTTCTTTTAAGACGTTCCGTGGAGTTTCAGGACTTTTGGAGTTGCGTAGAATAGGTCTCTAATATTTGCTCCTTTTCTAGCCCAAAATTCCAGCTGTCGGCATTCACCCTCCTTATGTAAAGCTTGTAAAATAAGAGAGAATAGCCATAAGTATTGTGATATAAAGTGAAATAAAAGTCCATAATGCGATAAATATCAATAAAAAAGCATGATGCAAAATGGACGTATCAACTCCCCCAAGCTTAGACCTCGCTTGTCCTCAAGCGAAAAGCTGATAACAATAAATATGTCCTCGTGTTTAGAGGTAGAGGCGTCGATAAAAATAAAATACGGACATAGAGGCATCATGATTATTCTCATAACAGCAACATATATAGATTTTGTCATATGATTACTTATGTTCAAGTGATGATCTATTCACAATCCTAAAGTATAAATCATAAACCTTATTGGGCTCCGACAAACTATAATCTCAGTCATTGAAGCAATTGCAATTTATCATAACATCGGAAAGAGTCTATGTCAGAAAGCAAGTCCACATACTCAACTATCATTTAGTCCTCCATAATTGCTAACTCTCACGCGATACTTGTGGTTACGGAATTTTAGTCCGACATCGAGAAAGATAGGGGCTTACAGTTTTGCCCCACAACCTTTTACCTCAAGGGTAATGTCAACAATAATGGTTCATGCTCCCCTACATCCAGTTAGATATATATATATCATGTTCTTTCCAACATGCTGAGCTTGCCAAAGGATAAAATGAAAAAGAAAAGGTGAAGGTCACCATGACTCTTGCATAAGGTAGAAGATAATAATAAAGGATAGGCCCTTCGCAGAGGGAAACAGAGGTTGACATGCGCTTTTATGGTTAGATGTATAAAATCTCAATGTGAAAGAACGTCACTTTATATTGCCCCTTGTGATATGAACCTTTATTATGCAGTCCGTCGCTTTTATTACTTTCACATCACAAGGGCGTATAAAGCTTATTTCTCCCACACCAATCAATCATACATATTTAAAGCAATTTTTATTGCTTTGCACCGATGACAACTTACTTGAAGGATCTTACTCAATCCATAGGTAGATATGGTGGACTCTCATGGCAAAACTGGTTTAAGGATATTTGGAAGCACAAGTAGTATTTCTACTTGGTGCTGAGAATTTGGTTAGCATGAGGGGGAAAGGCAAGATCAACAAGTTAGAGGATCCAGGACAACATACTTTATCTCAGATATAAGAAATACATAACTCATTACATTGTCTTCCTTGTCCAACATCAACTCTTTAGCATGTCATATTTTAATGAGTGCTGCCAATCATAAAAGATGTCAATGATAATATATCTATATGTGAAAACCTCTCTTTCCTTATTACTTCCTATTAATTGCAACAATGATCAATGCTATGTCTGCCAACTCCCAACAACTTTTAATCATCATACTCTTTCTATGTGAAGTCATTACTCTCAATAAGATCAATATGAAATTTCGATTTCTTTTTATTCCCTTTTTTCTTTCTTTTATTCACCCAAGATCATGGCAAAATAATCAAGCCCTTGACTCAACACTAATCTTTATTATATATAGCTCACGGACTCGATTACATAGAGAGATCATAAATCAAAACTCAAAACTAGATCATGCCATAAACTTTATTCTACTAGATCAAGATACTACTAATAGGATTGAACTAAGAAAAACAGTAAAGATAGGAGTTGTGATTGTGATACGATACCGGGGCACCTCCCCCAAGCTTGGCAATTGCCAAGGGGAGTGCCCATACCCATATACTCAGTTCTTATTGGTTTGTGAAGAAGGTGGTGGTGACGGATAATTGCACATCGAGCGTAAGAGGTCCTCCAGCTTGCAAATAATGCCCTTGAGTGCAACAATATGCTCCTTCAACAAAATATTTTCTTGTGTGAGATACTTGTTTTAAACACAAGCTAACTCAATCATCTTGAAAACTTCGATCTCAGTTGGGGTAAGAAGGTTATGATCAATTTGAAGGGTGTCTTTTGCTGCTGGAGCTTGATCCTCCGCGGCCTTCTTGATCCTTTCATCCTTGTTGACCCTTGTGGGATCTTTCCTCTTTAGATCTATCTTCATTAGCCAAGCATCGTTGTCACCATTGTTGGAGGAGGGAGACGACATGATGCCTATCCTGGAAAACCCTGACAGAAAACAGCTCGAAACAAGAACAGAGGAGGTTTGCGTGACTCAGGAGTCAAAACCTTCAGGAGAATATATAATGATTTTTTACCGACCAAAATACGTATCGTGCAAGAAAACGGAGTCTGGAAGGCACACGAGGTAGGGGGGCGCGCCCAGGGGGGTAGGGCGCGCCCACCACCCTCGTGGGGCCCTCGTGTCCTTCCCGGACTGCTACTTATTTTTCTATTTTTCTTAATATTCCAAAACAGAGAAATATTGCCTTAAAAATTGTTTTGGCGTCGGTTTACTTACCGTACCACATACCTATTCCTTTTCGGAGTCTGAAACATTCCGGAAAGTGTCCCTTATGTATTCCTCCAGGGTTACGGTTTCAATAATATTGGTTTCAACATTTATGGGATTACCTGAGATATAATGTTTAATTCTTTAACCATTTACCACCTTCGGATTTGTGCCCTCGAAGTTGTTGATCTTTATGGCACCGGAACGATAGACCTCTTCGATAACATAGGGGCCTTCCCATTTAGAGAGAAGTTTTCCTGCAAAAAATCTTAAATGAGAGTTGTATAGCAATACATAATCACCTACATTAAACTCACGCTTTTGTATCCTTTTGTCATGCCATCTTTTAACTTTTTCTTTAAACAACTTGGCATTCTCATAAGCTTGGGTTCTCCATTCATCAAGTGAGCTAATATCAAATAACCTCTTATCACCGGCAAGTTTAAAATCATAGTTGAGCTCTTTAATAGCCCAATATGCCTTATGTTCTAGTTCGAGAGGTAAGTGACATGCTTTTCCATAAACCATTTTATACGGAGACATACCCATAGGATTTTTATATGCAGTTCTATAAGCCCATAATGCATCATCAAGTTTCTTAGACCAATTCTTTCTAGACCTATTAACAGTCTTTTGCAAAATTAATTTGAGCTCTCTATTGCTCAACTCTACTTGACCACTAGACTGAGGGTGATAAGGAGATGCAATTCTATGATTAACGTCATATTTAGCAAGCATTTTATGGAAAGCACCATGAATAAAGTGTGAACCACCATCAGTCATTAAATATCTAGGGACTCCAAACCTCAGGAAAATAACTTCCTTAAGCATTTTAATAGAAGTGTTATGATCAGCACTACTAGTTGGAATAGCTTCTACCCACTTAGTAACGTAATCAACATTAACTAGAATATGTGTGTATCCATTAGAGGCAGGAAAAGGTCCCATATAATCAAAGCTCCAAACATCAAACGGTTCAATTACAAGAGAATAATTCATAGGCTTTTCTTAACGTCTACTAATATTACCAATTCTTTGACATTCATCGCAAGACAAGACAAACTTACGGGCATCCTTGAAGAGAGTAGGCCAATAAAACCCAGATTGCAATACCTTATGTGTAGTTCTATCTGCAGCGTGGTGTCCTCCATAAGACTCGGAATGACACTTGCATAGGATCTGTTCCTGTTCATGCTCAGGTACACAAAGTCTAATAACACCATATACTCCTTCTTTATAAAGATGTGGGTCATCCCAAAAGTAATGTCTCAAATCATAGAAGAACTTTTTCTTTTGTTGGTATGTGAAGCTAGCTGGTATAAATTTAGCAACAATATAATTAGCATAATCAGCATACCATGGAGTACTACGAGAAGTACTTATAACATTTAATTGTTCATCAGGAAAGCTATCATTAATAGGTAGTGGGTCATCAAGAATATTTTCTAACCTAGACAAGTTGTCTGCAACGGAGTTCTCAGCTCCCTTTCTATCAACAATATTCAAATCAAATTCTTGTAGCAAGAGAATCCATCTAATAAGTCTAGGTTTAGCATCTTCCTTTTCCATAAGATATTTAATAGCAGCATGATCAGTGTGAATAGTTACTTTAGAATCAACAATATAAGATCTGAATTTATCACAAGCAAATACAACTTCTAAAAGCTCTTTTTCAGTAGTAGCATAATTTCTTTGAGCATTGTCTAGAGTCTTACTAGCATAATGGATAACATTTAATTTCTTATCAACTCTTTGCCCTAGAACATCACATACAGCATAATCACTAGCATCACACATAATTTCAAAGGGTGAATTCCAATCAGGTGGCTGAACAACAGGTGCAGAGACTAATGCTTTCTTAAGTATTTCAAATGCTTCTACACAATCATCATCAAAGACAAATGGTATATCTTTTTGCAATAAATTAGTTAGAGGCCGAGAAATTTTTGAGAAGTCCTTAATGAACCTCCTGTAAAATCCGGCGTGACCAAGGAAACTTCTTATACCTTTGATGTCCTTGGGACATGGCATCTTTTCAATAGCATCAACCTTGGCTTTATCAACTTCAATACCTCTTCCAGAAACTTTGTGCCCCAAGACAATACCTTCATTAACCATAAAGTGGCACTTTTCCCAATTCAAGACAAGATTAGTTTCTTCACATCTCTGCAAAACTCGATCAAGATTGCTCAAGCAATCGTCAAAAGAGGAACCATAGACGGAAAAGTCGTCCATGAAAACCTCACAAATCTTTTCACAAATGTTAGAGAATATAGCCATCATGCATCTTTGAAAGGTAGCAGGTGCATTACATAGACCAAAAGGCATACGTCTATAAGCAAAAGTACCAAAAGGGCATGTAAAAGTAGTCTTTGATTGATCTTTAGCCGACACAGGTATTTGAGAGAAACCATAATAACCATCTAGAAAGCAATAGTGTGTATGTTTGCATAATCTTTCTAGCATTTGATCAATAAAAGGTAAGGGGTAATGATATTTCTTAGTAGCTTTATTTAATTTACGGAAATCAATTACCATCCTATAACCTGTGATAATTCTTTGTGGAATCAATTCATCTTTATCATTAGGAACAATAGTAATATCTCCCTTCTTAGGGACACAATGGACAGGACTTACCCACTCACTATCCACAACAAGATAGATTATACCTGCCTCTAGAAGCTTTAGTATTTCTTTTCTTACCACTTCTTTCATTTTAGGATTCAGACGTCGTTGAGGATCACAAACTGGTTTGGCATCTGCCTCCAAATTTATTTTATGTTGACATAGAGTGGGACTAATGCCCTTAAGATCATCAAGAGTATATCCAATAGCAGCACGATGCTTCTTCAGAGTTTTCAATAATCTTTCTTCTTCATGCTCTGAAAGGTTAGCACTAGTAATAACAGGGTATATCTTCTTTTCATCAAGATAAGCATATTTAAGATTATCAGGCAAAGGTTTAAGCTCAAACACGGGATCACCCTTGGGTGGAGGAGGATCCCCTAGAATTTCAACAGGCAAATTGTGTTTCATAATAGGTTCCTGTTTAAAGAATGCTTCATCTATTTCCCTTCTTTCATTCATGAACATAGCATTTTCATGGTCTAGCAAATAGTGTTCTAAAGGATCACTAGGAGGTACGGCAATAGAAGCAAGACCAATAATCTCATCCTTACTAGGTAATTCTTCCTCACGATGTTGTTTACTAAATTTAGAGAAATTAAACTCATGAACCATATCATCCAAGCTAACAGTAACAACATTCTTTGTGCAATCTATGGTAGCATTGACAGTGTTTAAGAAGGGTCTACCAAATATAATGGGACAAAAGCTATCTTGTGGGGAACCAAGAACAAGAAAATCAGCGGGATATTTAGTTTTCCCACACAAGACTTAAACATCTCTAAAAATTCCCATTGCTGAAATAGTATCTCTATTGGCAAGGTTAATTGTGACATCAATATCTTCTAACTCAGCAGGTGCAATTTCATTCTTAATTTCTTCATATAATGTATGTGGTATAACACTAGCACTAGCACCCATATCACATAAGCCATGATAACAATGATCTCCTATTTTAATAGAAATAACAGGCACGCCTACCACAGGTCTATGTTTATCTTTAGCACAAGGCTTAGCAATTCTAGCAGTTTCACCTTCGAACTGAATAACATGCCCATCAATATTATCAAACAAGAGATCTTTAACAATAGAAATATTAGGTTCTACTTTAACTTGCTCAGGATGTGTATAAGTTCTAATATTGCTTTTACGAACAACAGTTGAAGCTTTAGCATGACACTTTACTCTAACAGGGAAAGGTGGTTTCTCAACATAAGAAGTAGGAACAATAGGATCATTATAAGTGACAGTCTTTTCTTCAACTTTTATAGGTGCACCTACTTTTACTTCTATGGGAGGATTATATTTAAACCACTTCTCCTTAGGGAGATCAACATAAGTAGCAAAAGATTCACAGAAAGAAGCTACTATCTCAGAGTCAAGTCCATGTTTAGTGCTAAACTTCCGGAAAATATCGGTATCCATAAAAGATTTAACACAATCAAACTTAGGTGTCATACCTGACTCCTTACCTTCGTCGAGGTCCCAATCTTCAGAGTTGCGTTTAATTCTATCCAATAAATTCCATCTGAATTCAATAGTCTTCATCATAAAAGAGCCAGCACAAGAAGTATCGAGCATGTTGCGATTGTTTTCAGAAAGCCGAGCATAAAAACTTTGCATAATTATTTCTCTCTGGAGCTCATGATTGGGGCCTGAATATAACATTGATTTAAGCCTCCCCCAAGCTTGAGCGATGCTTTCTCCTTCGCGAGGCCAGAAATTATATATATAATTGCCATCACAATGAACAAGATGCATAGGGTAATACTTTTGATGAAATTCCAACTTCATTCTTTTATAGTCCCAAGATCTCATATCATCACATTGCCTATACCATACCAATGCGTGAACCTTCAAAGAAAAAGGGTAGACCTTCTTATTAGCAACATCATCGGGTATACCTACAAGCTTAAATAATCCACAAACTTAATCCACATATATTAAGTGCTCATCAGGATGCTTTGTTCCATCTCCTGTAAAAGGATCGGCTAGCAGCTTTTCTATCATACCCGAAGGATACTCATAAGGAATTTCATTTTCAATAGGTTCAGTAGGTTGAGGAGCAACTCTTTGCTCTACGGGACGGGGTGAAGATACCCCGAACAAGCCCCTCAGAGAATTACTTTCCATAGTAACAAGTGATAGTAAATTTCAGCACACTATATAAATTTTTCCTTACCAAATTCCACCTACCAAAGGCGCTACACTCCCCGGCAACGGCGCCAGAAAAGAGTCTTGATGACCCACAAGTATCGGGGATCTATCATAGTCCTTTCGATAAGTAAGAGTGTTGAACCCAACGAGGAGCAGAAGGAAATGATATGCGGTTTTCAGCAAGGTATTCTCTGCAAGTACTGAATTAAGTGGGAACACATAGTTTTGTAATAGGATAAATTGTAACGAGCAACAAGTAACAAAAGTAAATAAAGTGCAGCAAGGTGGCCCAATCCTTTTGTAGAAAAGGACAAGCCGGAACAAACTCTTATAATAGGAAAAGCGCTCCCGAGGACACATGGGAATATCGTCATACTAGCTATCATCACGATCATATGATTCGCGTTCGATACTTTGATAATTTGATATGTGGGTGGACCGGTGCTTGGGTGTTGTTCTTACTTGAACAAGCATCCCACTTATTATTAACCTCTATTGCAAGCATCCGCAACCACAACAAAAGTATTAAGGTAAACCTAACCATATCATGAAACATGTGGATCCAAATCAGCCCCTTACGAAGCAACGCATAAACTAGGGTTTAAGCTTCTGTCACTCTAGCAACCCATCATCTACTTATTACTTCCCAATGCCTTCCTCTAGGCCCAAATAATGGTGAAGTGTTATGTAGTTGACGTTCACATAACACCACTAGAGGGTAGACAACATACATCTTATCAAAATATCAAACGAATACAAAATTCACATGACTACTCATAGCAAGACTTCTGCCTTGTCCTCAGGAACGAACATAATTACTCACATAGCATATTCATGTTCATAATTAGAGGGGTAATAATATGCATATAGGATCTGAACATATGATCTTCCACCAATTAAACCAACTAGCATCAACTACAAGGAGTAATCAACACTACTAGCAACCCACTAGCACCAAATCCGGACTTTGAGACAAGAATTGGATACAAGAGATCAACTAGGGTTTGCAGATGAGATGGTTATGGTGAAGATGTTGATGGAGATTGCCCTCTCCCAATGAGAGGAGCGTTGGTGATGACGATGGTGATGATTTCCCCTCCGGGAGGGAAGTATCCCCGGCAGAGCAGCTCTCCCGGAGCTCGAGATTGGATCCGCCAAGGTTCCGCCTCGTGGCGGCGGAGTCTCGTCCCGAAAAGTTCCTCCTTATTTTTTTCTCATGAAAGACCTCATATAGGAGAAGATGGGCATCGGAGAGCCACCAGGGGGCCCACGAGGTAGGGGGGCGCGCCCTAGGGGGGGCACCCCCCACCCTCATGAGAAGGGTGTGGGCCCCCTGGTCTTCATCTTTGGCGTGTATTTTTCTTTATTTCTTTTAAGACGTTCCGTGGAGTTTCAGGACTTTTGGAGTTGCGCATAATAGGTCTCTAATATTTTCTCCTTTTCCAGCCCAGAATTCTAGCTGCCGGCATTCTCCCTCCTTATGTAAACCTTGTAAAATAAGAGATAATATCCATAAGTATTGTGATATAAAGTGAAATAACAGTCCATAATGCGATAAATATCGATATAAAAGCATGATGCAAAATGGACGTATCACGGACATCCGTGTAGAGTTGATCTTCGTCGGATTCAAGACCGCGGTAGCCGCTCCCGGTCACCCCAATGATCATGACCTAAATCTGTTGTTAGAGTGCTTCTAGGAGATAGCTCCTATAACCGCTCTAGCCTTAGAACCGGGGTAGACTGCGCCATCCGAGGACGGGAGGATCAACCCCACCACGGAGGCCACAGATCCCACGGTGTTGGAGCCGCACATAGACTTAACCCCTCATGACGTCTTTGTCACCGGAACAACGAAGTCATCTCCAAACGTAAGTTTCGAACCACGTGAGCCCATGGACGGCGAGCTTGATCGTTTATCGATCTTCGAATTCAGTGCCGCAGACATCTTCTAGCACTCGCCCTTGGGTGATGTGCTAAATTCCTTAAAGAACCTGTCCTTGGCGAAGGACTCACAACCGAACTATATCCGGCTTGAACCAGGGGCTGGCGGCGGAGAATTTTGCTTCCCACCCACCACTCACTTCATAGCCACGGTCCAGGATTCGACTGATACACTTGATTACGACTCCGAGAACATTGACGGTATGGACGACGATGCCGAAGAGAGAGAAGACCCCGTTGATACAGCTACTAACCAAGATGAACGGGAAGATGGGCAGGTTAGCCCTGGTAAACAGGCCATGTACGAAGATTCGGAGGATGACAATTACATTCCGCTCTCTGAGGATGAGGTGAGCCTCGGCACCGAGGATTTCATTGTGCCTGAGGAACCTCTTGAGCAGGAGCGCTTCAAGCGCCAACTAACAACCACTGCAAGGAGCCTGAAAAAGAAGAAGCAGCAACTTCAAGTTGACCAAGATCTGCTCAATGATAGATGGATCGAAGTCCTAGCCGCCGAAGAATACAGCCTTAGTGGCCCAGCCAAAAGCTACCCGAAGAGTAGATTGCTACCCCAGGGCGACGACAGGGTGCTCGAGCCCGTGCCATTAAAGCACAGAGCGTCAGGTCCACCACAACTTGGTCCGGGTAAAGTGGCAACTCAAGCTGAGCACCAGACCGCCCCACCTCACCGTAAAGGCAAGAACAAAACAGCTCAGGGTTGTGCACATGACCGTCAACATGACCTGGGTAGCAGAGCAAGACACCCAAGAGCGACCTATGGATCGCGAGGACATACCTCGACACGCGACGATGACCACCTATTCGAACATGACAAACCTAGCCACGCCCGGGCCGAAAACCGCAAATGAACTCCATCGGAGGTACATCACAGTGTGGCCCAACATAGAGGCGCCGCACACCCTCTTTGCTTCACAAACAAAGTAATGGAGCATCAATTCCCAGACGGGTTCAAACCTATGAATATTGAATCATACGATGGAACAACGGATCCCACGGTATGGATCGAGGACTTCCTCCTCCATATCCACATGGCCCATGCGGACGACCTTCATTTCATCAAATACCTACCACTAAAACTCAAAGGACCAGCTCGGTACTAGTTAAACAGTCTGCCGGAAAATTCTATTGGCAGTTGGGAAGATTTGGAAGACGCCTTTCTCGACACCTTCCAAGGAACATATGTCCGGCCACCGGACGCCGATGACTTAAGTCACATTGTCCAGCAGCCCGGAGAGTCATCCAGGCAGCTCTGGACCAGGTCCTTAGTTAAAAAGAACCAAATCATCGACTGTCCGGACGCGGATGCCCTTGCGGCCTTCAAACACAGTGTCCGGGATGAATGGCTTACACGCCACCTTGGTCGAGAAGGACCTAGATCCATGACAGCCCTTACCGCTCTAATGACCCTCTTTTGCGCGGGAGGAGACAGCTGGCTGGCTCGTAGAAGCAATAGCACCAGTGACTCAGGCACTTCTGAAATCCGAGATGGCAACGGCAAGCCACGGCAAAGCAAACACAACAGTCGCAATGATAATGAAAGATCACACGACATAGCGGTCAACGCCGGATTCAGCAATCCCAAGCCCGGTCAACGAAAAAAGCCATTCAGGGCGAACAGAGACGGACCATCCAACCTAGACAGGACACTAGACCGACCCAGCCAGATTCACGACCACCCCAATAAACCAGCTAATCATACCAACAGAAACTGTTGGGTCCTCAAGAAGGCCGGCAAGCTCAACGCCAAACACAAGGGAAGGGGGCCGCTAGGCAACAGGGATGATGGAGCGGTTCACTAGCCAAATGCCGGGGGCCAGAAGCAATTTCCCCCCGAAGATCGATCAAATCCGGAGCAGAAATAGCAGTTCGGCTTCCGTTGTCCATCTCATATACCCGTTAAAACTATACCGCACATACATAACTACGCACTTAAGATACCAAGGGCATTGGTGGAAGCATAATACAGACAAGTCTGCAAGCACTCCGGTAACATTTTTATCTACTTTCAATTTTCTTTCTTCATTAACTCTTAATAATAGGTGGCGCAAAGGAGAAACATCAAAAACCGACTCTATCGAAGTTCCGATCCGTACAATCACCTACGGGGCTACTTCCTTCAAGGATTCCCCTCGCCGAGGATAGGCGGCGCAGACGTGCGACAGGAGGTCCAAAATAACTTTTTGTAGACCGCACTCTTTTTCGAGCCTGTAACATGCCTTTTTCCTCTGCCTTCGACCTAGGGCATATCAAATAGCCGGGGTCATGGCCTTTATATATATCAAGTAATCTTTGGCATATTGCTCAGGTCCTAGTTCACATTACAAGTATTAATTATCCGCATCTTTCCGCAATTGAATACACCTCCTATGGTTGTTTCACAGATATTACCCGGCTTAAACTTGCCAGGGGATCGGTATGGGAACAATTGAGTTGCCAACAAAGTCCGAACAGCTTTTGCAGCATACCTCGGCATCGCAAGTTTGGCCTTATATGCATCAGCTCCGAATCATGTCTTGGGTCAATAGTTGGGTTGCCCGGCTCCTGCGCTTGCTATCCTACGTTCCGCTCCATCGGCTAGGGTAGTAAAGGGAGAACTACTGCGATTGTTCTTGCGGTTCACCTGGATCAGCACCTCAGTAGAGAAAGCTGAAAACTGAATGTCATGATGTGGCGAGAGCTTGTCAACCACTTGATGACTTATCGGAATATCTAGCGATTCCTCTGTGTCACACGAAGGACCTCTTTTCAGTCAAATATGTACATGCATCATATGAATAAGCGGCATACATACCAGGGGCTATGTCGTAGACCCACCGTAAAACTCCTATGGCTAAGTGAAACTGTTAACGCCCTATAGTCTGGTTGCCTGGTTCGCCGCATTGACACCTCCTTCATGGACCAAGACGTTGGGTCAAGAGTGATCAAATGCTTTTCCGAACAACCCCGTACTTCCTACGAGGAGGCTGAAGCTGACGAATGGAAAACTTTCAGATTATATTAAAACGGCCGCACAGGTGGAACACAAACTTTTGAGCATTATATAAAAAACAGATTAACTATAAAATTGTCTCATACAATTCTCATACACCTCACTCGAACATTATGTCTTTCGAGCACTGACCCTCTATCACGCAGGTAGCCACTAGGACGTCTTCAAAATAATGCTCTGGTTCGTGGTGGTCATTGCCCTGAGGTGGACTCTTCACCGCAACATCGATGGGCTTTATCTTCCCCCAGAATGTCTTGACTCGGGCAAAGGCCATCCATGCACCCTCGATGCACACCAACCGCTTCATAGTGTCGATACATGGCACCGTGTCAACAAGTCGTTGCACCAAGCCAAAGTAACTATTCGGAACAGGCTCAGTTGGCCATAACCGGGTTATGACGTTCTTCATGGTAGCGCCGGATATCCTATGAAGCTCGGCCCACTGGGACATCTGCTCATTTAGCAACAGGGGGCGCTTCGACGCGCTGAATTGTGACCAGAAAAGCTTGTACGTTGCATACCCCTCTCGTGCCTAGTAAAACTGCGCCGGATCGGAAGAACTCTTCGGCAAGTCTAAAAACTCATCCGAAGAACTCCACAATTGGTTAAGCTGAGCATAGTTCGGATCCCCTAACTTACTCTGTAGCAAAAATGGCTCACCAGCCGCAATCTCCCTAGCTTGCCGGATCTCCTCACGGGCGGCTCTGGATTCAGACCGCGCTTCTCTCGCCTCTCATAAGGCCTTGTCAACTTTAGCCGTTTTGGCTTCATTCTCCTTCTCAAGGTGTTCACAGCGGCTAGCAGCACTTTTTAGTTCGAGCGCCATCGTGGATATCTTCTCCTCGTCTTGACACCGAGCAGCTCGTTCGGCTTTTAACTCAGCCGATGCCTTTTCGGCAGCCGCATTACTACGCCGGGCTGGCTCCTTAGCCCAGGCCAGCTCTGCCTGAAGAATTTCAACGGCGACAGCACCATCTGCAGCCATGCATATTACAGTATATAAATTTTAGCATTATGCTTATATCACATAAATGTATGTGAAGGGACTGCCCCGAATACATACCTTGCGATTCGTCAAGACGCATGTTGATTAACGCAATGTCATCCCCGGCCATATCAAGCTTCCGTTGCAGCTCGGCAATATACGTAGTTTGGGAAGTAGCCAGGGGGAAGCAGCCTGTGTTCAAGTTAATTAGATTAGTCCTTGAAAGTTCTTCCCGATCCTCCGTTCGCCTCCCATGGGAAGCTAACCCGGGTCTCAGGGGCTACTATCTATACACAGATGTATTTTGTGAATAAAACACAATTGCACATATTATAGTACAAACCTCAAAGCCTCTTAGTAGGCTCGCAAAGGCCTCATCCAATCCGCTCTTCGTGTTAGGAGGCACCAAGAACAATGTTCTCATCACAAGAAAATTGGAACGATCCCGAGATACCCGCGTGATCCTATTTTTCTGTGAAAATGAGGAGAGGAAAGTCAAAACATCTACGAAGGGGGCTGAGGAGTAAAAAGAATCCTACTCTCCGATATATATAATCCTAAGAGTCAAAATAGTTTTATTCTACACTCAACAACGTCACCGATTCAATCAAGCAGGGGGCTCCTAAGTCGGGGATGGCTACCAACTTGTAATGCCCAAGATGCGGCTATATCTTCCACGTGTCAAGGCATGACTTAGAGGCATAACCGCATTTTGGTTTTGTAAGCAAGAAGGGTCATCTTCACACAATCCCAAGTAATGTACAAGGAAGTAAATAGTTGGCTTACAATCGCCACGTGACACAAAGATCAAATAATTCATACATCATTTAGAGTACACACATAGTCTGACTACGGACGGATCCAAATGAAAAGAAGACAACCCCAAATGCTAAATCCCTATCGCCCCAACTGGGCACCACTACTGATCATCTGGAAGGGAAACGTAGTAACGGCCAAGGTCTTCGTCGAACTCCCACTTGAGCTCGGTGGCATCACCTGCACTAGTATCATCAGAACCTGCAACTGTGTTGGTAGTATCTGTGAGTCACGAGGACTCAGCAATCTCAAAACCCGTGAGATCAAGAGTATTTAAGCTTATAGGTAGGATGTGGTTATGAGGTGGAGTTGTAGCAAGCACTAAGGAAATATGGTGGATAACTTACGAGTACAAGAGTAAGATGAGAAACTACACAACAGACGTAGAGCTAGAAGTAATCAAGAAGTGATCCTGAACTACTTACGTTCATACATAACCAAATTGTGTTCACTTCCCAGACTCCGTCAAAAAGAGACCATCACGGCTACACACGTGGTTGATGCATTTTAATTAAGTCAAGTGTCGAGTTCTCTACAACCGCATATTAACAAATTCCCATCTGCCACATAACCGTGGGCACGGCTCTCGAAAGTTTATACCCTGCAGGGGTGTCCCAACTTAGCCCATCACAAGCTCTCACGATCAATGAAGGATATTTCTTCTCCAGGAATAAACCGATCAGTCTCGGAATTCCGGTTACAAGACATTTCGACAATGGTAAAACAAGACGAGCAAGACCGCCCAATGTGCCAACAAATCCTGATAGGAGTCGCATGTATCTCGTTCTCAGGGCACACCAAATGGGACAAGCTACGAGTAAAACCAACCCTCGAGCTGTTGTGTCCCAGCTATCGACCACTCCTTATGCAATTCTCACATTTATTGACTATATAGGTTGACAATGGTGTGGGACCGTGATGTCAATAAACCAGGAGGAAGCAAAAAAAATATAGTTGTATGTACTAATAAGGAGGCACTTGCGTACGTGTGGCTATGGCCCTAGTGGGATCCACTATCATCCTCTCCAATTAAAGTCATCTCCTGATTCCTCATATTTGTTGACCATGTTGACAATGCAAGACGGTGGCGCCATGGCGAGCGCAACAACTCGAAGGACGACGGAGAGGGCCTCACGATCCCTATGGATGGTCTGATACAGCGCCCACTACTCATTCAGGAAGCCAGGATCAGAGGGCCACATGTCCGCGACAGCATTGTCGTTCGCTTGTTCGTCGGCGATTCGTCCTTCCGCGAGCCGGTGCTTGTTGAGGAGATGAAGGTTGCAGCACCGGTCCACCTGCGCTGGTAGTTCTTCTGCCATTAGAGCGTCGAAGTGCGGCCGCACTTGGTCTATGGTGAACACGACATGAACCAGCTTGGGCGGTGGTGCCGGGTCCTGGTCAGAAGCAACGTCCATTGTCTGATTGTCGTCGCTCAGCTCGACGAGCGAGCTCATGAGCCAGCATGTCCAGCTGTTGGACCGGACCGCTGCCAAGTACGAGTCTGACCGCCCTGGCCCACCCAGACCGCCTCCCACGCCCGTGCACGATATCTTCCCAAAAGGGTCAGCGCTGCTTCCCAGTGCATAGGATTGCTCCGTGTTCAAACGACACAAGTGGCATCTGTCCGTCCGTCTGCCACTCCGGTTGCTAAGGCAGCTACTCCGGCGCCACCCGTCTGTCCCTCTGCCGCCCACCATTGCTATATAAACTGCTACGCTGACCATAGCCGTAGTCATCCGCCTCCATTCCCTTTCTCCTGTCCACACCAATACTTCCCACCATGGCTTCCTTGTGCTCCATCGCTCTTTGGGACGGTCTGACTACAGACAACAAGGAGATGGTAGCCATTGCTGCCGACTGGCTAGCCGGCAGGTAGCCGGAGGACGACGGCGACCCAATGCAGAACATGGTAGTCGATGATCTGGCGCCAAGCCCCTCCTTTGGGCCATCCTCGCCGGTGCACTGCACAATGACCATCGGCGAGGCCCTTGCCCCATGCATGGACACTATGAGGCAGAAGCGTCAGGAGCAGTTCTGAGAGGCGTAGGCCGACAACGCCTACAACCACCATCTCCTCCAGGAGCACCTGCAGGCAGAGGAACAGATCACCGTGGAGCAGGCGGAGCAGGAGGCACTAGTCGAGTCATACCACTCTTCCTGCGAGAGTCGCCTCGCGCGCTGGTGGGACCGCATGCGGATGGCGGAGGTTGGTGCCGCCTGCAAAGAGGACGATCAAGCGGGCGAGGCATTGTTTGGCGAGACTGATGATGAGGCGGAGGACAATGCCAGCTCCGCTAAGGCACTGCCCTGCCTTTGCCTGCTTCAGCGAGGCCCTGCTCCACGGAGGCCCCGCCTCACCAACAATGAGGCAAAGGACACCGCCAGCTCTGCCGAGCCACCCCCCCCTCCGCCACCGAGGCAGAGGACTTCACGGGCTTTGGCGAGGCCCTCCTCCACCGAGGCCCTAACTTGCCAACAACGAGGCAGAGGACATCGCTGGCTCCGCTCTGCCGGCAACAAGGGGGAGGATTTCCCTCACTTTGTCGAGGCACCGCCCTGCCAGCAACGAGACAGAGGACATCGCCAGCTCCGTCGAAGCCCCGCCCCGCAGCCAGCAGGTCGAGCCACACAGAAAACGACGAGGAATAGAACATGATAGGTCGCCACCTCTCAGGTCCAAGTAAGGCCACCGGTGCTACCCTCCGATTGAAGCCAAGCGTGGTAGGCTGACCATTGATGGTCGATTTAGCTTCTTGGTGGCGACGTGGAGTCAGAGAGCTGTGATGGAGAAGGACGCTGCTTCATTGACTTAACTGGAGGTGAAGTTGGGTCACCAACATGCGGGCCCAGCTGGCATCTGCCCACATGCCAGTCACCCAACTGCAACTGCAGTTAAGTCACTAAAGCTTCTGTTCGGATCAGCCTGACACGGGTGGGTAGCTTTGGTTAATTAACTAAACCTCCAGTGCACCCCTTTTAAGTTGAAGAATGTATGACATGTAATGAAATCCGGCATGTTTGTGTGAAATCCGGCCGTGTATGAAAGAGTTTAGTTCGAATTCTTGTATCACTGGCATTGGATGAACATGCAAAACAATCCATACTATCATTATTCCCAGGGTGATCGCCTCCTTTGCAGCATGTCGGTGGGAACAACACCTATGGGGTCACTGGGATCCCTTCTACGATTGGCGAGTGCGAGGTTGTGCAAAGAGCGGGTCTGACAGGAAGCACACGGATCATTTACCCAGGTTCGGGCCGCGAAGATGCGTAATACCCTAGTCCTGCTTTGGTGGATGTATTTGAGTGTGTTCTTGTGTTCTTGGGCTAGCTACGGGGTGCAACTTGCCCAAAAGAGCCGGATCCCTCTCCTGGCCGCCTCGGGCCTCCTTTTATACAAAAAAGGGGTTGCCACAGTGGCACACAGGAGGTGGAAGGGTCTACAGTCGACAAGCCTATCCTCTTGGACCGTCAGACAAACGCATTTAATGCGTTGCCAACGTGACTTTATCGGGGACGCCAGGGAAGCATGTCCCAGCTGTCGCCGCCTCGCCTGGCCTCGACACACGTCTGAACTGATGAGGCATCGTGGTGCCACGTTGGCTGGCTGCTGGGCTGGCACGGTAGTGGAGCCTTCATGAAGGGTCGCATGCCGCCACGCAGATGCCTGCTGAGTCAGTGTAGAGGCCGCCTGTCGCCATGCAGGTGCCTTCCCTGCTGGTTGAGCTAGCAGCTGCTTGGGGACGGTGGTGGAGTCTTGGCTAGAGTAGGCCTGGTAGTGGCCCTGCTGATGCTCTTGGCAAGGGTCTTGCCGGGGGCCCGGCAAGGGCCTTGCCGTGGCGTTGTAGTCGTCCCCGGCAAGGGTCTTGCCGGTGGTCTTGTGGATTTCCTTGTCTAGGATACAGCCGAGGGTCGCCGTCTTCTGGTCCTCATATGATCTCATATGATTTTCATGCCACCACAGATGCGCCTCCTGAGCCCCGGTTCCAACGTAGTTGGTTGGGTTGGAGCCTGTGAGATCAAGGTTAGCCCACTCTGCTGGCATTGGGAAAGTTGCCCCGGCAAGGCTCTTGCCGGGGCTGCGGAGGCTGCCTCGGCAAGGATCTTGCCGAGGGAGTCCACCTCGCCCTATTGCTCTCCTGCATTTCTGGTCTTGGCGTTGCCTTGGTTGCCTCGCACTTCGGCTTCTCTTCGGCTTCCCTCCTCTGCCCTGCTAAGTGTGGCTGTGGCGCGCGGCTCTGGCTGCCGGTGCACAAGTAAAGGGGTCAAAATGAGAGACCCTACTTTTGTACACCGATAGGAGCCCCCGGGCCTGAGCCACACATAAGCGTGCCGCGTTGTTGGGCAGGCCCAGAACGGTGTGTGGGCAGGTGGGGTGGATTTTACCACAGTAACATCTCGTCCGCTGCGCTTCCCATGACTTGCATTGAACGCGCGAAGTGGGGGGTTGTGCGTGACGTGGGGGTCATGTGTGGGGTGGTTTTCCGCACGCATGCATCACATCATGGTAAAGAGGCGGCCCACGCCTTCCCCGTAAAAAGGAAACGGCCGCGGGCACGCTGCTCATTTACCCCCTGTGTCTTCTCCAATCTCCGAGCCGCCGGTCCTTCCTTCTTCCTTCTCAAGCCCCTGCTCTTTCTTGCCATCGCTGTGTTTTTGCTGCCCTTTCCCTTCCACCGTTCGCAGCCACCATGGCACCCAAGACTAGCAAGGGCAAGGGAGTGGCCAAGAACGCCGGAGGGGCGGAGCCGCCGGAGAATGAGTTGGCGGCGCGATGGACGGAGCTCGCCTACTTTCCATCGACGGTCGACGTGGCCCACATCCGGGACAACTTCAGGCCGCTGTGGGGGGTCAAGATGGGGGTAGAAATGAAGGGCCATCCCGCCACATGCGTCATCCCTGCCTACTGTGGCAAAGCCGCCCCAAATCGGTACCTGTTCTTCGTCGATTACTTCTGCTACGGCCTCTGCCCCCCCTTCTCCGATTTCTTCAGCGGCATAATGCATACCTTCGGCTTCCACCTCCTGGATTTCACCCCAAATTCCGTGGTGTGCATGGCTCTTTTCGCCCACCTCTGCGAGGTCTTCGCCGGAGTGCATCCTAACACGGCGCTCTTCCGCCACTACTTCTTCCCTCGGATCCAGCAAGGAGGTGCCATCTTCGGTTGTGTCACCTCGATCCCAAGGTCCAAGGGGACATACCCGGAGGGCGCTCAGAAGGAGAGGTGGGAGGAGTGGCGGGGCCGGTGGTGCTCGATTGAAGAGGAGGATCCACAAGAGTTCTGTCGGTTCGCCTTGCGCCGCTGGTTCATGGTAATGACTGGAGCAGTGTCGATGTTGTCGACGCAAATCTCACGGTCGCCACCACCAGAATTCTTCGCCTCACCGAGGCTGGGCTCACCCTTGAGATGATCAGGGCGGATTTCATCTGCCGCCGAAACGCTCCACTTCATAGCAACGGTAGGCCAGCCTGGTTCTTCATGAACACGGCGGACATCATGCGACTCCGCCCCGGCCTCGACCACAACTTCACCATGTCGGCGCACGTTCACTTCTGCCAGCGGCTCTTCCAGCTCGACGTGGACCATGACCGCAAGGCTGAGAGGTCCGGCAAGGCTGCGAAGGCCGGCAAGGTCGCCAAGGGGCCCTTGTTTGGGTTGCCGGTATGGGTGGTCCCGCAGAGCAATAACTCACGCCGAAGCAACATCATCGCCATGATGCCAGAGTTCAACGCGCACGGCCTCGTCCCGAATTGGGCCGAGCCGCAAGAGGATCAAGTGCAGGAGTTTTTTGACACCCTGGGGGAGAAGTACATCTGCGAGGAGCCGTAGCTCATCCAGGACACCACCCAGGCGGAGCTGGACTACATCACCGCCAGGGCGGCGGAGGCGCAGCTCACCAGGGAGGCCGACAGCGCCGGCGGCGTGGAGGACAAAACCGCGGAGGCCGTAGAGGAGAAGGAGCTCACCTAGTGGGCGGAGTCTGCTGGGGAGCCCAGCAGCGCCAGCACCGGGGCTCCTCTTATTGGAGACGACGACGACGAGCTGTCCGAGGGGAAGGCTGAAGCTGTCAAGCCCCCAGCCACGGGGTAAGGGCGAGTCCTGCGACGGGCTAGCTCCGGCGAGCTAGTTCAGCCAGGTAGGGCAATGCCACCTTGAGAAGCACAGGAGACGTCCGCATGCCAAACGAGGGCCACGACGACGAAGAAATTGGTGAAGGCTGCGGTGGCGAAGAAGAAAGCATCTGCTTCTTCTTTGTCTAAGCGTTCCCCAACTCCACCAACTTCCCCTCCTCCGGTAGGTGATGATACAGAGGTCTTCTTCAACCTCGGGTGTCTTAGCCGGAGGAGGAAGAGGAAGGCAGCGGAAGAAGAAACGGTGGACGAGTAAGTGCTTCAACTCTTGTCATCTCTGTCCCTCCGGGCCATGTCTCTTTTCTTGACCTGTCTTCATCTTGGCAGGGGTACGGAGACACTAGCCAAGAGGGTGAAGAGGGCCAGGTCATCGGCAGGCGGCCAGCCCCCAGCGAGAACCTCAAAGGCGCAACTGGTGGTGGTGAGCAGCCCGGACTGCAGCCCCCGGCACAGCCCCCAGCATAATCTCATCACCGGCCCCTCGTCAATGTGTGTCATGGGTAGGATTCTTGGTACTGAACTTGCCGTGATTGCAGGAGGGGGAGAGCAACAGGAGGAGCCACTAAGGGCTACCCCCAACACGCCGCCTCCATCAACCACGCCGCCCCGAGGGGCGTCCCGGCAAGGGTGCCAAGCATCGAGCCCATGCACATGGAGGAGGAGGAGGAGAACTTGGGCGCTGGCAGCTCCACCTTGGTGCCAAATGTTGGCGAGGAAGGGGCTACTTCTTCCCAGCCTCGCACGGGTACATTATTTGCCTCTCATCACTGCCCTTTCTTCTTCTTTCGAAATCTTTGTCTTGGCTTCCTTCATCCCCTTCTTGATATACAGATCCTCCGTCGATGGACCAGGAGGACATAGACAATGTCATCGAGGATGTCGCCAAGGCCGCCAAGGAGGAGGCCAAGAAGATCGCCACCGAGGAGCCGCCAAGGGCGCTGCTTAGGACGCCGCCAAGGGGACTGCCGGGGAGCCCGACAAGGCTACTGCCGGGGAGGCCGGCAAGTCCACTGCCGAGGAGGAGGTGGCTGATGACCATCCTTCCTCCTCCGCTGCCTCTGGCTCCTGCAGGTATCTGAGGGTGAGCGACAACCTTTTCGTCCACCTTCTAGGGGCCTCAAGCTCCACGGTGCCCATTGAGGGAGAGGTCTTCGACGAGGTGGTGCTCACCGCCGCCCGTCTCGAGGTCGTCGATGTGCCAAGCGTCGACAATGATGGTTCTTAGGAGGAGCAGCTTCTCCAGGCCATGGGCGCCAGCTTCCGGAAGCTCAAGGAGCTCCACCACGCCCACCTGGACAAGGCTAAGTCCAGGATGGCAACGGTGGATATGGCGGAGGCGGATCTCAAGGGAGGCATTACCGAG
Organism: Triticum urartu; assembly: GCF_003073215.2. Classification (NCBI taxonomy): domain Eukaryota; kingdom Viridiplantae; phylum Streptophyta; class Magnoliopsida; order Poales; family Poaceae; genus Triticum; species Triticum urartu. The sequence continues at coordinate 236,028,388 of NC_053027.1, read as the reverse complement.
GCGCAGACTTGGTACCGACAAGCCTGTGAGGAGCTGAAGGCCGCCCAGGGCGAGCTGACCAGGCGCGAGGTGGAGCTCACCATGGAGCGAGCCGACATCGAGAAGGCCCAGGACATGGCGAAAAACCTGGCCGCCACAGCAGAGGCCGCTCAAGCCCAGCATCAGGCCGCGCAGAACTCCCAGGAGGAGGACCTTGTAGCGCGTGAGGACAAGTTGGCCGCAACACTCCATGGCAAGGACGAGGAGTTGCAAAAGCTTGTCATGCAGCGGACCCATGGGCTGGAGCGGAGGCACAAGGAGGCGCTCGATGCCCAGGCTTTGGTTCATGCCGACAAGGTGAAGGAGCTAGAGGTGGAGCAGGACGAGCTGAAGGATCAGGTCCTGAAGCTATCCAAGGAGAAGGACACACTCAACGGTGCTCTAGTTCAGGTGCAGGGCACAGTCCTCGACAAGGCCAGGCAGCTCTCCGAGGCCAACAACTCCATCAAAGACCTCAAGTTGAAGCTGGAGGGTCTCGAGGGGATGCTGTCTGAGGGCAAGGCCCGGGAGGAGGCCATGGCCAAGGTCCAGGAGATCGAGAAGCAGCTACGGAAGAATGAAGCCGCCAACCACAAGGATTTTGTGGAAGGCAAGAACCGCTGGATCGAACTTCTCAAAGGCGTCGCCGACAGGATCACCACACAGCTGGCTACCATGGGAATGCCAAATGTGAGGTATACCCCGGAGTGCAATGCGAGCCCCAGCGCCAAGCTGACCATCTTCTTCGAGGGCGTCCTCGGGGCCATGGAGCAGCTCCACTCCAACCGGGCGGCCTCCCTGGCCGATGAGTCCCGGAGGCTTTGCCAGGGTGCCATGACCAAGGTTCTCACCAAGGTGGCGCACTGGAACCCAAACCTCGACTTCGACGCCGCACTGGAGAGCTTACCGGAGGATGCAAACCTCGCGACGCCCAAGGAGTGTATCAAGCCCATCATCAGCCTCATCGGCAGAATCGAGAGTGTGGAGGGTGTAACACCCTCGATGCGACTATATCTCCCACGTGTCGAGGCATGACTTAGAGGCATAATCGCATTGAAGGCATATGTCGCAAGTTAGGCAATCTTCACAACATCCCATGTAATATAAATCATAAAGGGGAGATAACATAGTTGGCTTACACTCGCCACGTCAATCAAGTACATAAATAACATTACATCATCCAAACACTCATGGCTCGACTATGGCACCAAAATAAAAGATAACCCAACATGCGACACGGTCCCGATCACCCCCAACTGGGCACCACTACTGATCATCAGGAAAGGAAACATAGTAACGTTGAGAGTCCTCGTCGAGCTCCCACTTGAGTTCAAGCGCGTCACCTGGAGCGGAATCATCAGGCCCTGCATCTGGTGTTATAGTAATCTGTGAGCCACAGGGACTCAACAATCTCGCACCCTCGCGATCAAGACTATTTAAGCTTATAGGTAAGGAAAGGTAAAATATATGTGGAGCTACAGCAAGCGACTAGCAAAATATGGTGGCTAATTTATTCGCAAAAGAGAGCTAGAAGAGGAGGCAAAGCGCGAGCGAGAAATTAGAGAGCAAGTTATCTACAACCGGACATTAACAAATTCCCATGTGCCCATAACCGCAGGCACGACTTTCGAAAGTTCAAATCCCTGCAGGGGAGTCCCAACTTAGCCCATCACAAGCTCTCATGGTCAATGAAGGAATAGACCTCCTCCCAAGATGCTCCGATCAGACTCGGTATCTCGGTTATTCAAGACACTTCGACAGGTTAAAACAAGACCAGCAACACCGCCCGAATGTGCCGACAAATCCCGATAGGAGCTGCACATATCTCGTTCTCAGGGCACACTCAGATGAGCCAGATGTCAGGTAGGCCAGCCCAGAGTTGCCCCTGGTAGCCCTGGACATCGCTCGGTGGGACCAACACTTAGAGGAGCACTGGCCTGGGGGGGCTAAAATAAGATGACCCTCGGGCTCCGGAAACCCAAGGGAAAAGAGGCTAGGGGGCAAATGGTAAAACCAAGGTTGGGCATTGCTGGAAAAGCTTTAATCAAGGCGAAATATCAAGGGGTTCCCATTATAACCCAACCGCGTAAGGAACGCAAAATCCGGGAACATAACACCGATATGACGGAAACTAGGGCGGCAAGAGTGGAACAAAACACTAGGCGAGAGGCCGAGACTTCCACCCTTTACCAAGTATATAGATGCATTAAGATAACATGGCAATATAATGATATCCCAACAAGTAAATAAATGTTCCAACAAGGAACGGTCTCCAATCTTCACCTGCAACTAGCAACGCTATAAGAGGGGCTGAGCAAAGCGGTAACATAGCCAATCAACGGTTTGCTAGGACATGGTGGGTTTGAGGTTTGACATGGCAATTTGGGAGGCTTTAAAGCAAATGGTAGGCATCGTAGCATTGGCATAGCAAAAGAGCGAGCAATCTAGCATAGCAAAGATAGTAGTGATTTCGAGGGTATGATCATCTTGCATGCACAGTTGTCAGAGTTGACTGGATCCTCGAAAGAAAACTCAACGGGCTCCTCGTTAGCGAACTCGTCTCCCAGATCTACCCAAACAAGACAAACAAGCAACAAGGTCACAAATCAACCACGTGCAACCCCAACAACTTGATGCGAAGATGGTATGCTATGCGGGATGCAATGCGGGATGCATATGCAAGATGTGACAGGGAATGCATGAACCTGGCATCAACATGGAAATCCAAGTGTGCCAATGGAAAGATGAGATGAAATCGCTTGAAAACGATATAAAGAACGCCGGAATCGGAGTTACAGTTTGGAAATGGCAAGCGATTCAAAAATGACACCAGTCTGCGATTTACCGCAAGTAGCCATCTAAATGCAATGAGATGAACATGCTACAGCACTCAAACATGACATGAAAATACATGGCAGGGATGCATTCATGATTCTTAACAAAATTCTAGCACTGAGCTACGGCCAATTCATCCATTAACAGGTTCAAACAAGCATGGCAAAAATGCATATGACAAACACATCTCAGACTTAGTGAAATTAACACTTGTCTGGAATTTCAGATCAGGTAACACTCTTCGGAGCAACAAAACTACATGCTACAGGACCTGAACATGACAAAGTAAAGCATGGCATGGAGCTACTCAAAGAGCTTAACAAAAGTCCCTTAGTGACCTTGAGCCAAAAGGCATCAGCAAATACAATTGGAAGCATGTGAACATAGCAAAAACATAATCAGTTTTCAGACTTAGTGAAAACTGGCACATGCTGAAATATAACTCAAGTAGGCATATTTACGAGCTCGATGCACTCACTAAGGTGCAAGTCATGAAAAGCTAAGCATACATCCGTCAAGAATACACAAAATGCAAGCTAGACATGGCAACAACAATAGCATAGCATGCCCGAATCAACCACAACGTCATCGGCAAAATTGCAAACAAGTTGACAATCTGCCCAGATTCACAAAGTAGCAAAAGTAGAGCTCAATTGACTCAAGCTAGGGTCCTCCATAATTGCAAACAAAGACATGGATGGATAGATCACTACAATATTGACAAAACGTCCTTACTGATCATCCTCAAAAGAGGCACGGATCACTAGAAAACAACATGAACATATGATATCATGAGATAAACAGATCAAGGACTTAGTGGAATTGCTAAGTCCCTGAAATCAGAATTAACAAGTGCACCACTTTGCAAGCTCGTGTTAGTCACCACACACATCATAACAAGAACAATAGCATAGCATGCCCGAATCAACCACAACGTCATCGGCAAAATTGCAAACAAGTTGACAATCTGCCTAGATTCACAAAGTAGCAAAAGTAGAGCTCGATTGACTCAAGCTAGGGTGCTCCATAAT